>NW_026596287.1:735537-773104 GCF_907164565.1 Psammomys obesus | reverse complement strand
GATAGATAGATAGATAGATAGATAGATAGATAGATAGATAGATAGATAGATAGATAGATAGATACAGATATATAGATAATAAATGGATGGATGGATGGATAGACGGACGGATGGATGGATGGACAGACGGACAGATAGATAGATAGGTGGATGGATGGATAGATGGACAGATAGATGTCAACCACCATAGATAGAGTCGGGCAGTGATTAGAATGTAAAAAATAAGCATACTCTGCAGTCACTAGGGTTTAAATCTAGTTTTTGTTGGTGGCTTCTGGCAACTTTGCTAACATATTTCTGCTCCATTATCTATATGAGCTTGACAGTAATTCCTATAGCATAGACCTTTTTTTTCAACAATGTATTTTTATTTTATCATTCAATTTAAGATTGATTACTTTTTCAGTTAGACTTTCTCCAAGGTATCCGTAAAATAAAAATTTTTAAATGTGGTTAGGTGTACCCAAAGAAGCATGCAGGCCTTGGTGAGTAGGGTTCCTAAGAAGTGATAAGGAAGATATCCAGCTTACTCAGGCACTGCCTATTGGTTTCAGAGCTGGAGTCAGCTTAGGTACCTGCTGTTTTCTCCTTTGGGTGCTTTGTTGTTTGGTCTACGGGCTCCATGCCCTGATGAGCCTGAAAGATGTGAATATAGTAAGGGTTGATTTGATGAGGTACAAATAAAAAGAAGTAAAGATGAAATGTAAGCTTTGGTTTCCCTTCTTGGGCATTTGCTGTTCCTGTGGTCTATGGTGTAAGGACAGAAAAGACGGTTTCAGCATCCTGGCCATCTGCTCTGCCTTCCCACTTCCTGAGAAGCTGTCTTCTAAGGTCAAACTGCTGCTGTGCACTTAAGAGTCAGCCCTTGCAGCCTGAAGCAGTGCTGTTTGACTGGTCCAATCAGCCAAGTTGCAGGTGGACTTAGGCAACTGAAATTTGGCTTTGCCAACTTCCCACCACTCTAAAGGCCATTCTTCCTCTAAACTCAACTGAAAGCATACACACCAGAAACTAACAGAATGAGAAGAGCAAGTCTCCACTAATGCCAAGTGGAGGGTAGCAAAAGAAGAGGCTGGTAGATAGGAAAGAAGAATCAGCCTGCTTAGATCCTGGCAGAAACTGGTCAAGAGCTTCCCTTTCCTAGACTGAGAGATGACCTTTCAGGTCTGACAGGCAGAAACTTCACTAGCTAGTCGTGTACATTAAATTGACCAGAAGAAAGATGAGGCTAAGCCACTACCTCTTTGCGAAAAGACTGGGGCATCTTTATAAAGTGGTGAGAAGAGTAACACACAAGGGAATGCTCAAAGATGACCTTGATCCTCAAGAATAGGCTGAATATCGATCAGATCACACCCAAACACTCCCAAGAAAGCCTTGAGGAACGAGCACTGAGAACCAAGAACTTGGTGTCTCTAAGGGATTCAAGACAGGCAAGCACTTCTTAGAGCTCAAATGAAGGAAGGCTAGGATGTAAGGAAGGCTAAGATGTAGGGTCAACCTATCTCCTCCCAAAGATACTCGTTATCTTCCTGCTGTGGAAGGCTGTGCCTGAGTGGAGCTCACAGCTGTACAGTCAGGGGTGTGTGGAAAGGGTGTCAAAGTGTCCAGTCTGCTTCAGTGGCGTTAGTCCCATGCAGCCTCATTCTCCACCAGCACTAGATGACACATTGGGAATTTACCTTCTTAGAAGACTTAGGACACACAGAGGGAACACCTGCAGCTTTCACTTTTGGCTGGAGATGTGTTTGTTATAGAGTTGGGAAAGATGGAGGCTTTTCATTGAAATGTGACAGGGAGAGTGGGCTACTTCTTGTAAGTGTGATGTCTTCGGGAGCGCCCTGGCTCCCGATTCTTTGGGATTTTAGATTTTGTGCCAATACTGAATGAAGGTGCCTGTGGTCTGAAAGGATCTCGCCCCACAGAACCCTGCACATTTGGAGAAGGTATCCCAAAGCCAAGACTGCTACTTGCCTTAATTGCTCCAGGTACAGGGGTGCTCTGAGCAAAGGGGACCATGGAGGGGACCCCACACATGGTCTTTCTTGCAGTTATGCTGGCCAAAGGTGTGATCTGGCCAGAAAGGCCCTGTGCACTCTGGTTCCAGCATTGTACCAAGGGAGCCAGAGTGCTTGGGGTCTCACTCTCTCTTGCTTCAGAAGGGCTTTGTGGGTCATCCACAATGACTTCAGGCTCCCCACAATCCATAGGGGTCACTAATCCTCCAAAAGCAAAAGGTCTAGGGGCTGTACTACCAAATACGGAGCTGAAGCCCCCGCTCTGGTGGCTCTGCCTGACAACCCCAAGCGTGGCTGAACTAGTTTCACTGAGTGGAAAACCAGCTAGAGTGCTGCCGAGGCCTGACTGGACGCTGGCGGGAGTGTGGGTACTGGAAGCTGAAGACATCAACTCCCCAGAATCTGGCTGTGCAGTCTTGCTAAGGACAGGTTGAGCAGAAGGTGGCACCTGAGTTGGGGACACAACTGATTTCTCTGAAAGGAAAGAGGTACTGAAGCTTGGGGCAGGGGCTAGCTGGAGAGAACATTGCTTCAGCCCACCTGTGACCTCAAGTGAAGACTGGGAAGTACTTCTTTGGGATGACGGAGAAGGTGGCTTTGGGCTTGACCCCAAAGACGCTCTGAGTGCTGAAGTCACACTAGAGATGCTTGAGGTCATGGGAGGCTGGTTTGTGGACGACAAGCCCAAAGTTGCCAGGGGTCTGCTCCTGCCCTTCAGTTTGGCGGTGCTTCTGAGAGGGGATATCTGGATGGCACTCGTGAGAACCTGGCTAAAGATGGTGACTGTGTGTACAGTGGGGATCGAGGGGTGTAGGCAGGGAAAAATTAAATCCGTGGCTGGGGGAAAGCCCTGGGAAGCTCCTAGCAGGAAATGGTGGCAAGAAGGAACAGAGTAGGACTTGCCCATGGCGCTGGTCACTATGTTCAAATCCACACCGGGGTCTTTGGACGTGCTGGGTGTAATGGCGGATGTAAGTACACAGGGGGCCATGGTGGCTAGGCCGTGGGGAAGATGGGTGGACGCGGAGCTCAGTGAAGGAGAGGGCTGCCTAGCAGACACAGGAGCTGTTGTGGACAGAGTAAGTGGCTCTATACTGCCAAAGATAGGCCTAAAGGTGGGCCCTAAGGTGCCTGGGGTCGTGGAGGGAGAAGAATCTGTGGATCCCTCCTCCATGACAGAAATCCTGGAGTATGAGGAGGCTGTCACCTCACTGCTCTGCAGGGTCCCCCAAACAGATCTTAAGGCTAAGTGAGCAGAAGGGTCCACAGGAAGTACAGATGTGGGAAGGTGGAAAATTGGGCTGCTCACCACCCCAAGCAAAGTGCTCTGTGTGGTGGGTGCTGCGGGGATAATGACAGGTGAGTGTGGGAGCACAGCAGACCTGTGAGCCTGAGAGATTGAAGATGGCCAGGTGGAATCAGTGACTGGTGTTGTGGGAGAACTTGGAGACGCCTGGATGGAAGCAGTTTCGAGTTTTGAGTCTGAAGAGATGCCTTGAAGGTGCTCTAACTCTGAGCACCCGTGTGGGACAGGCATGTTCTTTAAGCTTTTCAGCAGAGGGCTCATCTGGGTACTGAGTATGGTCTCAGAAGGCCAGCTGAGAGTCAACGGAGGCTGAATACCAGCCCTGGCCTCGGGAAAGGAGTCTGTGTCAGTCCCGGTTATAGCTTCTGTGGTTTGGTTGCTCAGCCCAGCTTGCCCCTCTACGGTTGCGTCCTCTTCAGTAACAAAATAACCTTGCTGGCAAGGTGCCATCAGCAGGTCCCCAGCATCAGACTGCAGCAGAGAAATACTCCCATCCAGCTGCTCAGAGCCGCTCGATGTGACTAAGGGATGAGAATTAGGACTTTTCCCTGTCTTTTTCAGTGGCCATTCTGGAGTCTGGACTGATGTCTCGGAAAAATGTCTCTTCCAAGCCTCTGAGAGATCTCTGGAAGAACTGTAAGAGCTGGTAATAGCATTTCTTTTAGTGCTGGGTGGGCCCCTTGTGTGTATGCTTGCCAAGAAGGGCATGGAGGAGCAACTGGACTTCCTATATTTATGATCAGAACTCTGGGCATGAAGGCTCCTCTTCAGAGACCCAGGTCTGGCCACAAAGGAAACGGTGGACCCACTTTTCAACAGGGGCTTAAAGGCGGACCACGCAGTGACGGAATTCCGTCTACTGTCGGAGGCGTCAGGGAAGAGGGGCTCTTCCCACCTGGCTCTCCCTTTGCTGCACTCGAGGAGGGCCCTCAGCACCGGGTCCTTTCCACAGCCGCC
Source organism: Psammomys obesus (assembly GCF_907164565.1). NCBI lineage: Eukaryota > Metazoa > Chordata > Mammalia > Rodentia > Muridae > Psammomys > Psammomys obesus. Next base: position 768,823 of record NW_026596287.1, on the reverse strand, counting down.
GGGTGGCTCCTCTGAGGGTCCGGCGGAGTTCACCACTCTTGAGGCTGAGAACAAGGGCCGTGGTCTCCGCTCAGGAGGCGAGATCTTGACCGTCACCGGACTCCAGGTGGCCCTCGGGTGACGAAGGGACCAAATATTACGCTTGAGGTAACTCTCCCACCAGTCTGAAGGAAGAGAGCCCATGAGAGGGTTCCGCGGCCTCTTCATGGGGAAGCGCCTCCAGGCCTCGCTGACGAAGGCGGCGGCATTGGCGGGATCCCAGTTGGGCGGCCTCCGAGCTGGCCTGTGTCGCCGGGCGGGCTGGGCGCGGTGGACGTGCTGCACCCGGTGGACCTGGTAGAGGGGCCTAGCAGGCCTGCGGGTTGCCGGCTTCTCCCTTGCGTCTGCGCGCCCCTGTGCTGGGGACCGCGGCGAAGACCCCACTTTGCCCAGGTAGCTGCCCATGCGGAGAGGCGAGGGCGGGCGGTGACTGCCAGCCCTGCTTCAGCTGCTGGTGTTTCGGGCGTCGGCGGAGGTGGCCGAATCCAAGCATCCGCCGCTCGAGTGACGGTTGGGCCACGAGCGCAAGGAAAGCGCGAGGGCGACCAGGGGAGCTGGCCACACACGAGCCTCGGCAGCCGTGTCCGCCGGCTCCGGGATCTGCGGTCCGAGCGCCGCACTGACTTCCTCCAGTGCGACCCCGGCAGAGCTCAAGGGGGCTCGGCGTCCAGCATCCAGCCAGGACCCGGCCGTCAGCGTGCCGGTTCTCCAAACTCTGAGCCGGGGGCGACCCTGAGCGATTGGAGTCCTACAGCATACCTGGGGAGGGTAGAGGTGGGTGGGCTCAAGAGTGCTCACGACGCGACGGCATGGCGTGGACAGAAGCGTAGGCAGGCTACAGCGCATTGTGAGCTGTCGACCCTGATGACTGAGCTAACAGCAGTGGCTTCTGTCAGTGCCTCCTGGTGGCCAACCCCAGCTTCGTACTTTCCCTGGGTAAGACCACAGTTTGTAAGTTCGTTCGACTGAACCCTGGCAGGAAAGGGACTACCTAGAAGACACTTGGTGCTCCTCTTCACCATCAAACCTTAATTCTCTTGCAGAAATAGTGTGTTGAATAAGCTGGTAGGAGTTAAAGGCGAAGCTAACTTCTCTACAATAAAGATACAGAAAGTTTCACTCTACACCCCTCCCTGTACGGCCAGGGGCGTGGAGTTAGCATCAAAGAACTCTGCCAGCCCAGGTATGAGATGGAATCTTACGTTGCACCAAAACAAAATAAGTAAACAAACAAACAAACAAACAAACAACAACAAAACCCAGCTGGCCACACAAAACTCCCACAAAATAGTATGACAAGATGGCCAAGCCTTAGGATCCATTTGGTGGAAGGAGAGAGCTGACTCCCACGAGTTGTCCTCCGACCTCCACATGCACGACATAGCATGTTCCCGCACAGACCCCCCACACACACACACACAGTGCACACACAAAATGTAATTGTTTAACTTTAAACATAATATTTAAAATTTTAAAGTGGAGAACATCTACACGTACGCAAGAGCGCACAAACATTCAGTCATACGGTGCACTACACACACACAAGTTACTAGACGAAAATCAGAAACTATAGAAATTGTGAACATTCGTGTACCGAAAAAGAGAGCATCTCCAAATATTAAACAGCTGTAGAAGATCACGCTGAGATGCCACTAGCCATGGAAAGCAGGACAAGAATGAAGAGAGATGTGTTCAGCTATGAGGTGACCCCCAAGAGGTGGTGGCATAGAGGAGCTGGGGAAGGAAGTGAACTGGAATTTGGGTGAGGATGATTGCATGGGACATAGGTTGGATTTACAATGGGTCCTGACAACAGACAACTATGAATTCACTAAAACTACACATGTAATTCTGTTTATATGAAACAGAGTAAGCGAATCCACAGAGATGACTACTGGTTGCTTAAGGCTGAGGCAGAAGAATGACAAAGTCATGTCCACAGTCCCCTTTCAGAGACCTCCATTCGAGTAAAGCTGGATATTTTGCTTCGCCACTGAAAAGAATTTCCGGCCAGGCCAGTGTAAAGCATAGTTAAGAGCTGAAAGGTGGGTTTAGGATTCAAGGGGACCCTGAGGCAGATTGTTGGACCTAAGACAGTTAATGGAAGAACATGCTATGGACAGAGAATATCAGAGCAGGAGCTCTGAGGAGAAGCAATCCCATTGGGCAGAGTCAGGGTCCCCTCTTATAAACAAAAAGTCTAAGAATGTGACTTTAGATCAGAGTGCTGCTCATCCACAGATACCAACAGGCACCCCATCCCAGGGGCGTCTCTGTGACTTCCAGGCCAGCCTGGTCTACAAAGTGGGTTTCAAGCCAGACTGGTTTACATAGTGAGTTCCAAGCCATTATCTGTGAGACACTCTAGCTAAAAGACTTCCAGGTACCTGCAAGGAATGTTGATGGCAACACATTCTTACTTCCTTTCCTTCCCTGTGTCCTGCTGAGGAATCTGAAAGCCTGGCTGCACATCCCCCTTCCTCAAAGAGCTGTAAAACCCAACTGCAGGCTCTGACATGAGAGTTGGATTCTTTTCAGAGCCTTGCATGTTGTTTCTCTGTGATGCTCAGGCCCTAACTCTCCTCAGAACTGCTATGCTGTGGTCTATCTGTCTATGGCATTAATAACACTTGAATTTCTTACATCCAAAAATCCATCTCAGTGTCTCTTTGGAGCCCATGTACAAAACCTGTCAGGAGTGTATTGAAAGACATCTTTAGCACAGATTTTTAAACAAGGGGATTAAGACAGTGAAAGATGCTGGGGTCTAGCCGGACAGCAGAGAGCCCTGAGCTTCTCTGTCGGAATAAGGTAATTCAAATGCTGATTTCTGTACCTCCCCCCCCCCCATATCTGGTTGCAATCATCGTTCTGAGAATCTCCTCTCTCAATGTTGTGTAAACACTGCTCCCCGACTGTCCCCTGATATTCCAACAAAGCAGCTGACAGTCAATTGCTGGGCAGGGGAGAGAATAGGGCTGGATTTCCTGCCAGCCAGGGGAGGAGGAGTTAGGTTCCACCGCAGGAGAGGCCCAGATGACATCAGGAGAGGAGCTGCAGCAAGTGAAGCTACAGAGTGCAAGTATCTCTGGGATGTACCCTGGAAGGAAACCAGATTAGTTAAAAGGATTAAGAATAAATAACTGCTCAGTTATTGTGTTGTGAAGCTTAATATATATATATATATATATATATATATATATATATATATATATATAATTTGTCTCAATTATTTGTGATAGCTGGGTTAAGAGAGAAACCGAGAAACAAACACAGTTTTGTAAAAACAACATTGATATTTTGGCGTAAATTGGGGCAGAATTTACGCAAGTCTAACCAGAACTTACGTAGACTATAAACTTAAACAGAAAACAGTTTCTTAGTTCTGTTCATTAAGAGAAAAAGCACAATTTCTAAGACAGGAGTTCACAGCTTCTTGACTAGAACCCCTACCCCCTCAATCTGCAGAGCAGCAAGGCCTCCAGCTGGCTGCAGAAAAAAGGAAAACTGATACAAACTTCAGAGGCAGTTCTTTTAGGAAGCCCTTGCTAAGAAAAAAAGTGGTTCTAAAAGCAAGCTACTCAAAGCCAGACTTTCCTAGTCGAGGCAGGAAGCTAAATCTCTTTGAGAAGGGGTTCTTGCTGGCCTGACTCTTGCAGCAAATACTTGTGAACCCAGTAACTTCCCAGAGTTGGGGAGAGGTCAGGATCCCTTGGGGGAGGCAAAAGCCTCTCCCTGGAAGCAGGAGCCAATGAGAGAAGCTTTGCATCTGAACTGGTAAGGTCTAAAAGGGAAGCTGGGTCTAAGAAAGTAAAGTCCTTAGGGGAGAGGCTTTGAGATTATAAAAGATTATTTTCTATGTTGAAAATGGAGGCAGACACAGTGGTTCTGGATTGCATTTGAATTTCTTCCTCTTAGCATACAAATAATTTTTTCAGTGACTATTTCACTTTTGTATATCTGTTTGGGGAGACATCAGAATAAGACAAACTTGGAGAAGGAAAATACTGAGAACTAGATGCTAAATTAGAGGCCATAGAACAGAGGTTGGAGGAATCTTTGAAGCAAAATAGGGAAGCATCAGAGAAATCCAATCTGGAACTTACAAGAACACAAAAATAATAGTTCCAGATGAGAATAGTACACAAAGGCCTGAAGAAATTGCAGAATGGCAGCCACTGAGATGCTGGGTAGAAAGGCTTAGGCTATAGGCCAGCATGGTCAGACTGGATATTTTGCATTATTGTTAAAGTTCAGTTACTGGATAAAAGTCTATATGCTAAAGCAGAAATGCAGATTCTGTTTGGTGTTGCCTTGGAACAAGTTCATATAGTGGCAGGCATGCTACATTTTGCAGAGTTTGGAGATCTGAAATATATTCACCAGGTCATATTCAGAATTCCAATGGGCTTTTGCCTGTAGTTCTGGAGAGCATGATTCTAAGGTTACACATTTGTTAGAGATGGTAACTGTCTTGGAGATGCCTTTACAAATTGGGGCTGATGGTGCTTCAGCATGTATATCCATTGAAATACAACTCTTTTTCTGGCATTATGACATGAAAACTGTCACAGATATAACTTATAATCCTATAGGTTAAACAATTATGAAAAGATCTAATAATAATTTTTAAAGATGGTCTTAAAACAGAAGGAAAATATATCTTCCCAAAACAGATTAAATAATGATATATTGATTTTAAATTTTTTAAATGAGACAAGTAGCACACCTGCAAGGATATACTGGATTTTAGAAAGAACTGCTGAATTAGATCAGCATATAAAACTGCTAATTCCAAAATGGAGGACAGAGCTGGGCTCCGTGGCGCATGCCTGTAATCCCAGTACTAGGGTGAAGCAGTGGCAGGTGGATCTCTGTGAGTTCGAGACCCGCTAGCTCTCCAACATCCAGGACAGTCAAGGCTACACAGAGAAGCCCTGTCTGAAACAAAACAAACAAACAAACAAACAAACAAACAAACAAAAAACCAAAATGGAAGACAGGAAATGCATTTTGTTGGGGAGCAGAATATGCTCTTGCCTCAACAGGAAAGGAAAAGCTATGTATTCTGATGGAAATCAGATTTGACAGGGGGAGACCGCCTGAAGATCTTGGCTGCAGACAGAAGGAAAGAAATCAAGACGACAAAACAGGACAGGTAACATAATTTGCTGACCCCTCCACACAGGAACAGCTTTGAGATTGACTGAGGCATAAAAATGTCACTAGCCAGGACTTCAGCTATACATGGCCAATAAATCTTTGGCTACAAAATCCTCAGGACTTATCATGCCATTCTTCTAAATGACATAGATAAAAAATTATTTTAAAGTTTTGCTATACAGTCCAAACTAACATGTGTAGAAAAACAAATGGCTTACCTGCTCAAACAGAAAGCAGAGAATCTTTAACAGAACTGTGCTTAGTGCATGAATGATGCATATATTAATACAAAAAAATGAATAATACCCTTGAAAATGTGCATATTTTGCAGAGCAAGAGGACCAGACACAGCCAGGCATGTTGGCACATGCCTGTAATCCCAGTACTAAGGGAGGCAGAGGCAGGTGAATCTCTGTGAATTCAAGTCCAGCCTAGTCTACAAAGCAAGTCCAGGACAGCCAAGGCTACATGGAGAAACCCTGTCCCAAAAAACAAAACCAACAACAACAAAAGAGGACCAGACACCAAAAAAGATAAGACCAGTAGCTCAGGTGATCCTACTTCACAAATGGCCTCAATAACTGTTTCCTTGAAAATCTGCATCTGGAACAATTTCAAAAGTGCTAGTTAGATCACCCAGCATCACAGACTGTTTCCATCAGACTTTAGTTACACTCTGAGCTTTCTCAGTATGCAGAGACTGGTCAGTAAGAGTTATAGCTAGCTTCCTTAAGAGATGGACAATAAGTAAAAGGGTAGATTATTGGATCCACTTTGAGAACAAAGAGTATCGATAAGCCAAAAATCTTACATTGGTATAAATCTTTGTATTATATTTTGTTACAACATGCTAAGGTATTGTAACTATGTAATTCTTAAAACTGCAATGTTAAGTTCCAGTTCTTTTGACAGCTGCTATTACCAACTATTTAGGATAAGTAAGAAATGCATGCTAAAGGTCACACAAATTTATGGTCATGTTAGATACTAGTTTGTTAATTAACAAAATTATGTTTTCTAGATTGACAGATAAAAATAGTTAAAAACAAACAATTCAGATGAGATAGACGGGCTTCAAAAACCTCATAGATCTAGAGAATATAGCGTTGAAAGATTTTACTAACTTAAGGTTCTTTTGAGGATGAGACAGGCCTGCTCCTGGCAGCACCCCTGCTCTACTTCAAAGGCTTCATATGTGACAAGCTGGCCACAGGGAGAGAAAATGACCTTGTGTCAATCACAGACAGAATACTGTCCAAAACTGGACAAACTGGATGCAGGAGAGTCTACGTGCAAGGACAAGGCAAGTCTTTTATAATTTCTGCTTCACAGAAAAGTCTGTCAAATATTCTGAGCCAGAGGGCTGAACATGATTGCTCCCGTGTCATAGAGAACTCTGGGGACTCTCCAGGCATCCAAATAGTCTGCACTTTAAGAAACTGTTTGTCTGAGCTTCCTACATACTTAGGTAATATGTATTCCTTCTCAAGTTTCTGATGGGGCTGAAGAGCAGGTAGTTATGTTCTCACAGTTAAACTTAAATTGATTAAGGTGACAGAAATTGCTAGATAGTAGAATATTTTATCCAAGGGTGCCAAATATATAAATGTAAATCTTACCTTATAGTTTTCATAATTGTTATTATTACATATAGTTTGTTATCGTAAGAGAAAGAGGGGGACTTGCAGACATAAGGTTATTGTGTAATTCAGAAGCTGATTTCTGTATCCCCCATAGCTGGTTGCAATTCTTGTTCTGAGAATCTCCTGTCTTAATGTTGTGTAAACACTGCTCCCCAATTGTCCCCTGATATGCCAATAAAGCAGCTTACACCAATCGCTGAGTAGGAGAGAGAATAGGCTGGACCTATCCTGCCAGCCTAAGGAGGTGGAGTTAGAGGAGGAAGTAAGGGATTCAGCCATGGGAGATGTGCAGATGACATCAGGAGATGAGCTGGAGCAAATGAAGCTACAAAGTGCAAGTATCTCTGGGATGTATGCTGAGAGGAGACCAGATTAGCTTAGAGGGTTAAGAAGAAAGTAATAACTGCTCAGTTATTGTGTTATTCTTAAACAAATATAAACATATATATAAACAAATATAAAAAGCTTATTATGAAACACATATAAACTAGTGTCAGTTATTTGTGTGATAGCCAGATTAAGAGAGAAACTGAGGAAACAAACACAGTTTTATGAAAAAAATAACATTAAGGGGCTAAAGAAGTGGCTCAGAAATTAAGAGCACTGACTGTTCTTCCAGAGGTCCTGAGTTCAATTCCCAGCAACCATATGGTGGGTGGCTCACAACCATCTATACTGTGATTTGGTGCTCTTTTCTGGAGTGCAGGTAGAAGAACAGTGTATACATAATAAATAAGTCTTAAAAAAAAAAACAAGTTTAACACTTCTCAGAGTTGCACCTTGTTCATTGTTTTTATGAACAATCATATATATGTTTAGGTGAGACATAAAGTTTCTTTAAATGCTAAGGAATTTAAATGAAATCATGAAGTGGCTCCTGGGTGGCAACTAACAGGATAAAGAACAGTAAACTACAGGAATCCAGGTTATTGCCTCTGTGAACCCAGTGGTTTTATTTGTGAAATTTCCACAAAATGTCAGAGAGGAGCTCCTACCCAAGTCATATATATTCAGGTCTTATTTCTGGTTTAACGGTATGTAAAGTTTTGCTTTGTTTTGTTTTGATTTGTTTTTTTTTTTTTTTTTGAGACTGAGGCAGATTGTCACTATGCAGCCACGGCTGGCCCGGAAGTTACTGTGGAGACCAATCTGGCCTCAAGTCAGAGATCCACCTGCCTCTGCCTCCCAATAGCTAGGGCAGATGGCATATGCGATGCAGCATGTCTGGCTTTTCCAAACTTTTATTTGAAAATATTTCTGTATAATAATATGTCACCAGGCAGTACTGGTTCACACCCATAATCCCAGCACTTGGGAGGCAGAGGAAGGCAGATCTCTGAGTTTGAGGCCAGCCTGGTTTATCGAGTTAGTTCCAGGACAGATAGGGCTACATGGAGAAACCTGTTTTGAAAAAAAAAAAAAAATTTAAATAAGTTAAAAAGAAAGAAAGAAGCCAGGCATGGTGGCACACACCTGTAATCCCAGCACTCAGGGAGGCAGAGGCAGGCGGGCCTGGTCTACAAAGCAAGTCCAGGACAGCCAAGGCCACACAGAGAAATCCTGTCATGGAGGAAAAAAAAAAGACAATTAAAATAAAAAAGTAATTTTGTCTTTGTGTTGGCAACCTTCACAGCAAGTGTTAGCTGCTGATTCTCAGCGGGCAGAGGCTGCGACTCCAGAGCGGTGCACTTTTTCTGCCCCACCCTCACAATTTCTCCTTAATTTTTTAAGAAAGATTGGCTTTCCCACATGACTTAGAAAGCACATAGGGTTAGAAACACCAGCATGTAGCATGGTCACTGCATGGTGTTTTAGAGGTGTCAGACCTGGCCCCTGACCTCTAGTGTCCCACATCTCTTTCACATGCGAAACACACCATCTTCCAGGAGGACTAAAGGTTTCAAAATGACCTTTTAAGTCACATTCTAGGATACATGGGACACTTAATCCACAGTTCCTTCAATATTCATTGTCAGGTACAGAATTTGGAAACTTAACTCAGAAGGAATAAAAATCCAGTTCGTCTGGGTATGAGCTTGAACCTCTGAATGCCAAAGTCGGTTTGGAGCTCTAAGGAAACCACAGGACTCTGTGACACCCAGAAATATGTGCAGCAAATACTATGACTGCTTGTTACTGCAAATGCATTCTTGGACTCAGGAAAAATAGCTAAGGAGGTACTTCATTCCACAGGATTTGGTATTTATTTTGTTTACAGGGAGCCCAAGAGAAACCATGTTTACAAGAACTGTAAATGTCATCGCCAATATGTGCCTGTCCACTGAGCACCCAAAAGACATTTTTTGAGACAACAAAAAACAATGAGAAATGGAAAACAACTAGTTGGAACAATAAAGCTGCTCTTTGTTAGTTTTCAGATACAAGAAAAAGCAAGCCATTAATAAAAGAGGTGTAACAAAAGTACATGGAATGTGCTATCTCCTTCTGGGTGAACATTAGTTGAGTGAAATTTTGCTGGACATCAGAAAGGAAATAATCTACATACACAGTTTTCGGGAACAGATCTGAGGGCTTACTGAAGGCGTCCTGTAGGAGAACTTTGCTAAGAGGCTGTGAGAAAAGACTATATAAAACCGACTGATTAAGTCTGATCTACCGTTGTGTACGGGAGCAGTTGCAGTGTGTAAAAAGCAACTAGCAGAGGATGGTTTCGATCCATCGACCTCTGGGTTATGGGCCCAGCACGCTTCCGCTGCGCCACTCTGCTCACATGGAAGCCGGCTCCCTTTTCAGTCCCTAACGATGAAGTTCGGTTTTCCAGGCTTCTCTTTGGTTTGTTTTTGTGTGCGATGTTCTTTTCCCCACTCTTTGCACCACGCGGAGCAGAGACCCACGACTACTGAGCCGGCTCCTCCGGGCACCGAGCCACGCGGCGTCCTCGCTGTTGTCTGCGCAAGTCTTACAGGCGATTCCCCCCCCCCCCAATTTGGTTTCAAGAGCACAGGATTGGCCCCAAGTGGCTTCGCAATTCAAAAGGGTACGTGACTAAGGGCAGTTTCCACCGAACTCCGTGTGGGGTAGTTCCGGTAAGGGCTTCCGACAGGGCTGAGGAGAACAACGGTGTACGACGCCGACAAGGCGCTTCCGGAAGCAAGAGAACGCTTCAAATTTAGTTACCCAAAGGCAAATCCTGGGGCTGCCGAAGTGGCTCAGTGGTTTTAAAGCACCGATCGCTCTGCTCTGTAGAGGTCAATTAGTTCCATTTCCAGCGTCCACGTGCTGGCGTACAAGCGTCCATAAAGGATCTCGCGGCCTCTTCAGGTGCGCAGGCGCCCATGCAAAGTCCACACACCTATTTTCAAACTTTTCTGACTGCAACATTAAATCATAATGAACATTTATCCACATCTATATTTATGAGAAACGGAGATGCCAAACCCACTGAGTAATATTTCCTTTTAAATATTTATTTCTTTATGAGCATGACTGTTGCCCCGCATGTATGTCTGTGAGTCAAATGTGTGCTGGGTGCTGGTCAGAAGAGGGCTTCTGACCTCCTGAAACTGGAGCTACAGGAAGCTGTGAGCCACCACGTGGGTGGTGGTACCCAAAAGGTGGTATAGCCAATGAGCCATCTCTCCAGCCCCTCCACCAAAGTAGTGTTTTACTTATGGAGTTTACACTCTTTCCCCATTGCTATTCTGTATTTGTTTTCGCTTGGTTTGTTTGTTGTTTGTTACTGTTTGAGACATGGTTTCTCTGCTCAGCGTTGGCTGTCCTGGAACTCACTCTTAGCCTAGGCTTGCCTGGAACTCTGCGGTCTGTCTGCCTCTGCCTCCCGCGTGCTGGGACTGAAGGCGTGGGCATCAGCCGGGCATCCTGTTACTATTATATTCTGTTTCCCTCATTAACATGTCAGTCACAAAGGCTGGAGCCGTAGCTCCACAGTGAAGACACTTGCAGAAATACCCTGGTTGGGTTCCCGGCACCCATAACCCCAGGCAACTCCTCAGGGAATAATAAACAATATTTAGGACTCCAAGGACACCGGCACATGTGTATTCACAACACACCACATAATTTAGATTTCTCAAAATTTGAAATAAAATACCATCTCACCAGGTAAATTCACTCTTGTCCAATATCATTTAAACAAACAACAAACAAGGGGCTGAAGAGATGGCTCAGCAGTTAAGAGCACTTGTTGCTCTTGCAGAAGGTCCTGGAAGCTTGGTTCCTCTACCCCACATGGTAATCCACAACCATCCTGCTCCAGGGGATCTAACACCCTCCTCTGACCTCTGCGGGCACCAGGCACACATGTGGTATACATACAAACATTCGGACAAAGACCCGTACATATAAAATAAATTAATATAAAAATTAAAAAAACAAAGTTTACCCTTGATCCTTGATTTGACTGAACATATTCATTCTAGGAGGTTGTTTTGGGTTTTGGTGGTTTTTTTTTTTTTTTTTTTTCTCCTTAGAATTGTTCATAGAGACTTTATTATCTGCAAGTTATAATCATTGGTAGGTAGGGAAAATACATATTTAAACAACAACAAACAGCCCATAGCCTTCTCTTCTGTCAGCCACACTGTTAACACTCAGTTGCCCCAAACTGCAATGGTGACTAGCGACAGGGCAAGCTATTTCCAGGAGGTTGTGGATTTGTCCCACAGCAGGGCTTGCTAATAAATAACCTCCTGATGTTACAATAGGACAGACAACAATTTGGTGGAGAGCCCCCCATCTGCCAAAGAGCTCAGCTGTGAGAGGGAAGGGCAGAAAATCTAAGTCTTGTGTTTCAACATAGTGAATATTTAAATGTTTTTTTAAAACTATCTACCCTAAAAGTGAAGCTCTTCTGTGAAGCTTTTGTACTGTGTGTTCATCAGGAAGGGTACATTTAAAAACTGTTATCTATCTGCTTGGAGTAGATTAAAATCTCACTAAGCCATTGGTGAGTTTAGTAAGGGGAGAGTTACCAGTTACTCTCTCAAATAAGGAAAAACACCAGTGCCTGAACAGGGACTTGAACTCTGAACCCTCAGATTAAATGTCTGATGCTCTACCGATTGAGCCATCCAGACCCTTAGGAGGAAAGTTAGTTCACATATAGGTAGGAACAGAATCAGTAGCTACCATTTTCACTGGCAGCACAGGCTAATTGTTGGCTGGAAAGGTGATGGAGTCAGCCTGTAACATGAGGGGTTCACAACATTTGTTCATGGGTTCTAGAGGTAGGAATGTGAGCAGGAAGGTGAGTGACATGAGAAACTAACCCTTTAAGCTGTAAACAGTTTGCGGAAGAAGGAAAGAGACAGAAGAAGACAATGCTATTAGACTGCTTCCAATAAATATGTGTAGTTAAATCTGCCACCGTCAACCCAATTACTGGACACCAAGTAACAAACAAAAAACACAAAGAGAACCAACCAATGGAGAACAATGGTGCCTGAGGAGCTTGATAAAACTTCTCTTGGAAAAGAATGTTTTATGGCAGTGTGCTTGGCTCTACCTTGCCCTCCCCACTGCTCTGGGTGCTCCTCTCCTTCTAAATGAACTTGGATTCATTTGGCATGTCCACTGGGCATCTATCATCTTTTCTCATGAAGGTGAATTCTGAAGGAATTCACAGGAGTCATATAAGCGATTTCCAACATCCGTTCAAAGGAGCGAAGAGCAGCTGTGGCTGTACACTGTGTTAGCCTAGAGCATGAGGCTCTGTGGTCAGTCCCCCAGCAATGCATATAAGTAGAGAAGAGTTAAAAGAAAAAGTACACACACACACACTTTTTTTTTTTTTTTAGTTGTGAAAGATTGTTAACTGACTCTTCATCTACTTGTATTCAAAGTGCTGCTCTCTGGTTCCAATAGAACTTTATACGAGTATAATGTCACTCTTTTTTTTTTTTTTTGATCTTCCCTCCACATAAAATGCACAGTCAGTTCTCACATCCACAGACAGATCCAGCAACCACAGAGCCAAACAACCACGGGTTGAAACATTTCTGAAAGATGAGTGTGTTGAAGATATAAACTGTTTGTTCATTAATTCCTGACAATGAAGTATCTAACTACCTACAAAGCACTTATATAGGATGAAAATACAAGATGTATAGAAAACTGCGTGAATTCATCCCAGAATACATGTAAACAATGTCTACCCATGAGGTCTCAAGGACAAAGCAGAGTCATTCCACTACCTGGAAACCAATGAGTTTATGTGCTTACTTACAGAGTATGGGTGAGGGGCTGCCCATAGAAACATGGGCACCAAAGCAGGTGCACTGGAAAGTTTTCACCCGGCATGGGTGATGGCTCCCCTAAGCTGCATAGACGGAGCCCTTTCCTGACCAGTTCACCTTCCCCAGATTATATACTCTAGCGGTTCCCCAAGACCCTTAACACAACAGCAATTTGGATGGAAATACACAGAAATGGCTGGGAGGAGTGTCTGGGAAGAAACTCAAGGAAAGGCCTAGTAATACTCTTTATCTCCTCCTTTGGGTAACTGTTGACAACCTAAAGCACAATCATGATGGACTCTTGAAAGCAGTCACAACTGATGTGATGAAAATGTGGGCTGTACTGCTTGAACGAAAGTGTTGTACAACAGACCCACACACAAAGGCTACAATATTTTATGAAAGAGACTTGAGTAACCACAAATATGCTGTATTTCTGTGTTATAAAAGCAATTCTTCTAGAACAGGAAAAACGATCCCGCAGATAAAGTTCTTGTGTAACCCTGATAGACCGAATCTGGTCCCCAGAATTTGCATAAAGATTAAAAGAGAGAGGGCAGGCACATGGTGGTGCACACCTTTAATCCCAGCACTCAGAAGGCAGAAGCAGGCAGATCTCTCTGAATCTGAGGCCAGTCTCGTCCACAAAGTGAGTTCCAGGACAGCCAGGGCTGTTACACAGAGAAACCCTGTCCAAAAAAAAAAAGACTGAAGTAGAGAAACAACACCACAAAGTTCTTCAAAGTTGCTCATTTATAGACATGTGTCTATACACACATCATTCGTACACACACTAATAAATATTTTAAAATATGCTGGTGGTACAATGTGAAATACGTTCCAGATTTTGAAGTATTTAAATAAAAAATATAAAGTATCTAATTAATTAATACTGATTATACATAGAAATATTTTGAATGTGTGGGACTGAATAAATAATATTAATTATTAATTAATTTCCTCTTTTCATTAAGTTTTAATTTTTATAACCTGTTTACTAGAAAACTCAAAGTCACAGAGGCAATCTGCTTTATATTTCTTTATCTCAGGAATGATGTTTAAAAAAAAAAACTTGTGGGCTGGAGACATGGCTCAGAGGTTAAGAGCACTGGCTGTTCTTCCAAGGTCCTGAGTTCCCAGCAACCACATGGTGGCTTGTAACCATCTATAGTGAGATCTGGCGCCCTCTTCTGGCGAGCAGGCACACATGCAGGCAGAACACATAATAAATAAATCTTTAAAAAAAAAAAAAAAAAAAACTTGTTGAAGGCTCTAGAGCTGGTTTGTATATATATAGGCTACTGAATTTTTAAGATTTACTTAATTTATGTAGATGAGTGCTCTATCTGCATGTGCACTTGCCTGCCTTTTTCTTTTTTCTTTTTTTTTTTTTAAGTTAATTTTGTATCCAGCCACTTTGCTGAAGGTGTTTATCAGCTGTAGGAGTTCCCTGGTAGAATTTTTGGAGTTGCCTATGTATACTAATATATCTGCCAATAGCGATACTTTGATTCTTCCTTTCCAATTTGTATCCCCTTGATCTCCTTTAGCTGTCTTATTGCTCTAGCTAGAACTTCAAGTACTATATTGAAGATACACAGAAAGCGGGCAGCCTTGCCTTGTGCCTGATTTCAGTGGGATTGCTTTAAGTTTCTCTCCATTTAATTTGATATTGGTTATCATCTTGCTGTGTACTATCTTTATTGTTTTTAGGTATGTGCCTTGTATCCATGATCTCTCCAAGATTTTTATCATGAAGGGGTGTTGGATTTTGACAAAGGCTTTTTGAGCATCTAATAAGATGATCATGTGGGTTTTTTCTTTCCGTTTGTTATATGGTGGATTACATTGATGAATTTTTGTATGTTGAACCATCCCTGCATCTGTAGGAGGAAGCCTACTTGATTATGGTGGACGATGTTTTTGAAGTTTTCTTGGATTCAGTGTGTATTTTATTGAACATTTTTGCATCTATTTTAAGAAAGAAAATTGGTCTGAAATTTTCTTTGTTGAGTCTGTGTGGTTTAGTTATCAGGGTGACTGTGGCCTCATAAAATGAATTTGGCAATGTTTCTTCTGTTTCTTTTTTGTGGAATAATTTGAGGAGTATTGGCCATGCTAATTAGGGCAGCCAAAGGTTTGTTTGTTTGTTTGTTTAATTTTTTATTACTAGACTTCAATGCTTTGATAGCTGAACCTTGGTGGTCCGCCTGAGGATGAGGAAGTGGCCAGATTTGGTGGCTAGCTTTAGGAATGTAATCTAATGGCTTTACCATGGCAAAAGGAATGAAGGAGAAAGGCAAGCCTGCTAGAGCCATGTTTGCCATGCTGGAGCTGGCTAGAGTCCATGCTGCCTCCTGCCTGAGGCTGGTCTTATATTCCTTTCAGGCATTTTTTGGTTTGTTTATTGGAGATGAGGTTTCTGTGTAGCCTTGGCTGTCCTGGAACTCACTCTGTAGACCAGGCTGTCCTCGAACTCAGAGATCCAACTGCCTCTGCCTCCTGAGTGCTGAGGGAATTAAAGTGTCCACCACCATGCACCTGGCTTCCTTTTGGATTTTAATCTCCCCTCTTCTAATGGCTTATTTTATTGCTTAAGTGAGTGTAGATAAATATTTACTATGAAGGGGAAAACAAACAACACAAGCATCTTCAGGGGCTGAAGAGATGGCTCAGAGGTTAAGAGCATTTATTGCCTGACAGGGGACCTGAGTTCAGGTCTAGCACCCACATAGTGGCTCACAACACTCTGTAACTCCAGTCTCAGGGGATCCGACACCTTCTTTAAACTTCTGTGTGTATTAGGCAGGCACCAGGTACACAGGTATGTACACCAGGTATGCATACATGCATGCACAATACTCACACACACAAAATAAATCTTTTGAGCTGGGTATGCTAGTACTCATAATTAATCCTAGCACTCAAGAGACAGAGGCAGACATGGATCCCTGAGTTTGAGGCCAGCCTGGTCTACGAAGCAAATTCCAGGACTTCGAGGGCTACACAGAGAGATCCTGTCTCAAAAAACAAAACAAAACAAAATTTTTTGTTTGGTTGGGTTTTGTTTTGGTTTGGTTTTTGTTTTTTGGTGTTTTTTTTTTTTTTGTTTGTTTGTTTTTTGAGACAGGGTCTCACTCTGTAACCCTGAGAAGCCTGGAACTCTCTATGCAGACCAGGCTGGCCTTGAACTCACACAGATCCTCCTGAGCACTAAATTTATATATATATATATATATATATATATATATATATATATATATATATAAATGCACATGCTACCTTTATCACCATGCTAGTTTCCTCTAACATGACCACATTTTGATCCCTTTAGACTATTTTCTCTATTTTTTTTTTTGTCATGCCGTCTTTCCTCTGAAGACTTAACCTGTCTCCCTAAACTCCACTATAGATTCTCTTAAATGAAAACAAAACAACAGAGCCCCTCTATCATTCGGTGTGGTGGAATGAAATGTTCCCCATAGCCTTGGGCATTGAATACTTTCTTCCCTGCTGGTGGGACCGTGTGGATAGTTTAGAAGGTCTGGCCTTGTTGGAGGACAGATGTCACTCTAGGTGGGCTTTGAGGTTTCAAAAGCCACCTGACATTTCTCAGTTCACTCTCTCTGCTCCCTGCTGCCCCAGGAGCTTTCCATGCCATAAGGGACTCACTCTCTAGAACCATAAGGCCAAATAAACCCTTTCTTTTATAATTTCCCTTGGTCATGGTGTTTTACCACTTGTAAAAGAGTGAGTAATATAGGTAGGGAAAAAATAAATTCAATCCTGACAACATAAAAGACTCAAAAAGCACATTTAAGACACAGTGAAAAGCCCCCATCTTTGTTTTCCATTTGTCTAGAAGGCCCCAGTAACCAATATTTTTGGTTTCAGTTTTTTCTAGAGTTTCACTGTAGATAGAAACACTGGTACTTGGTTTTGACACACAGACTGTTACAATCAAAAGTTCTGATCCCCACATAGAGCTGACTCTTACCACTGCTTCCCAGCAGTCTCCACCTGGCACCATAACCAACATGCTCAAAAGGGAACTCATCTTTAACCTACCGGCTCCAATGCTACATTGTTACCATCTAGGGAGCTTTGTCAGCTTCCTTTTCTCTACAGTTGAAGAATTAGAAGGCAGGGGGAAAAATCTCTAGCCCAACAAGCAGCATTGGGGTAGATCCCAGACACTACAGACAGAATCAACTGGTAAATAAAGGCTTTTGTTAGGGGCAAGGAAACACGTGACACAGTCTCACACAAAGACCCTCTCTGCAAAGCAAAGGGATGACTCAAGAAGTGGAATTCTGGGTCTCTCCTTGAAGGTTGGGTTTTAAATGGTTAAACCCTTAACTTTTCAGGCTAAGGCGTAGTAATAGCTTTTTTTTTAAATTGCTAGATGTTCATGCTTCATATCCATTGATCATGTTTTCTCCAATTAAACTGCATGGGTTTGCTATCAGTTCCTCTCTGGGACTCTGCCTAGAGGAGTGAATGAGAGACTAAACATGAACAGCCCTGAAAACATCATGTTCTACCAACATCAATTGACACTTGGGTTCCTGATTTTCTTGGGAACCACGAGGGCCATCAAATTCTCAGAACTATGGTTCTAGAATCCCTTTGTCATGGACTTGTTTTCAGAGCTACATTTCTCAGAGGCTGGTTTAAGGATGAATCCTGTTTAGGAGATTCGATGGCCCAGGCATCTGGAAGCCTCCTGGAGACAGAAGGTGTGCCCCCGAGAAGATCCAGAAACAAGTCTGACTTTACTCTGAGATGGCTTCTGTTGCCCTGCGCCTTCTGTCCCCCTTCCACATCCTTCTCTAGCCACGTTCAGCTTGATTTATTATATGTGTTTTTCCTGCTTATATGTCTGGAGGGCACTGGAACCTCGGGAACTGATCTTACAGATAGTTGTGAGCCTAGTAGATACTGGGAACCAAATCTGGGCCCTCTGGAAGAGCAACAAATATTCTTAACCACTGAGCTATCTCTCCAGCCCCTAATCAGAGTTTAAAAGAGGGAAAGTTAATGGACTTTCTGCCGTATTTCTTAAACATTAATTGACTGTCAGCATCTTCCAGCACTAACAAACTAAAGGATGGAAGATGAGGAATTATGTGGGGCTTTACAATGAGTCTCTATTCTAGCACCCATGCATGTTCATTTATGTGGGCTTTGTAGCAAAGCCAGAGTTTCCATAGGAAAATAATCTGTAAACCAGGCTGGCCTCAAACTCAGTTATCCACCAGCCTCTGCTTCCTGAGCCCTGGGATTAAAGATTTGTAACCACCACTGCCCAGATGACAATCTTGATTTCTAACACCCATGCGTGATGACTTCCAGTTGAAAACCTGAGCTGGAGTCACAAAAGAACTCAAAAGACAGGTTGATGAATGCTCATAGTGTTGCAGCTATTTGTGACAAAGCTGCAGCAATCTATGCATTCAGCGCCCATTTTGTTTATAAGGTGAAATTAAGTCTATATAAATTCTAGGACAGCCAGAGCAGCATAATAGAGATTATGTCTCAAAAAGTGAGGACTAGAATTTTTCTTTTTTCTTCTTCTTTTTTTTTTTTTTTTTTTAAGAAAAATGTGAAGCCTGAATCCCCTACCCTGGGCCAACTGAATGAGTCTTAAGTGCAGCCTTCGCACTAGAATTTTGTTGTCAGTTGTTGCGACTGAATCACCTCCAAATTCATAAACTGAGAACTCGTTCCCCGAAATGTGTTATTAGGAATGAGGGTACAGAAGATTCAAGCATAGACTACTCTAGAACAGGACTGTATAAAAACCTTTTTCTGTTTTCTGCCATGTAAAAAACATAAAAGTGGACCCTCTCTAGACTGTGACCTCCAAAACTGTGAGAAATGAAACTGTTGCTTAAACCGTACCAGGTCTACTTGTCACTGCAACATCGACCAAGAAACCATGTCCGACCAGGTTAAATACTAGTATCCCATAGAAGCTGACCTCTAGAGTTGTAACTCCTAGAAAAATCCATTTTAAAGTTGGAAGAGGAGATATTGATTTTTTGAGATAAGGATTCACTGTGCTGTCCAGTCTACTTGAGAATCCTGGGCTGTGACCCTCCCACATCAGCCTAAAAGACTGGAAACACGGGTACACACCAATGAGCTTGCTACCAAATTTTAAGTCACAGGCAACTGAATTTGATTGTATTTTTAAATTATTTTTATTTAATGACCAGTTACCTGAATAACATAAGTGCATTAGAATAGGAACAAAAAAAATTCCTAGTTACTGAGGCACAAATTTCTTCTACTAGCAAAACATGCAAAAACCACACACATTGTAGATCCAAGACAAAATGTGGATAATATAGTGCAACTATTTATGAATATATTTAAAGTATACAAAACAGAGAATAAAACTCCAAACTACCTTTCAAATCATCTCTGAATCTTTTGCTTCACCTCATTTATAGAAGAAACTTAAAATAGCATGTCACAATGTTGTTTTAGTAGCATACTTAGATTAGGTCAGCCCAATGGGCTCTTGGCCCCTCGTGTGATAAGGAGAATTTAAAATATTTTAAGAGGTTCCTACCCAGCTCTGATTCGTCATTATAAAACCAAAGTGGATAGAGCAGCTAGTTATGATGTTCCTATAGCAGCCACGCCAGGGTGAAGTCTCTGGTGTTTGGTGAGAGCAGAGCGATACCGGAAGGCTTTCCCACAGTTATCACACCCAAAAAGCTCCCCTGAATGAATCTTCTGATGCTGAGTAAGGTATGTGCTCTGGCTGAAAGCCTTTGGGCACTCATTACAGTTGTAAGGTTTCTCTCCAGTGTGAGTAACCTGATGTTCACTTAGGTGCATCCTCCGGGTAAAGGATTTGTCACACTCATTACATTTATAGGGCTTCTCTCCCGTATGAGTTCGCTGATGCTGAGTCAGATGGGAGCTCTGGCTGAAGGCTTTTTCACATTTGTTACACTGGTAGGGCTTTTCTTCTGTGTGAGTTTTTTGATGTTGGGTAAGAGAT
Source organism: Psammomys obesus (assembly GCF_907164565.1). Taxonomy (NCBI): domain Eukaryota; kingdom Metazoa; phylum Chordata; class Mammalia; order Rodentia; family Muridae; genus Psammomys; species Psammomys obesus. The sequence continues at coordinate 748,745 of NW_026596287.1, read as the reverse complement.
GAACAGTGTCGAAAGGTCTTACCACACTTGGGACATGCATACGGCTTTGCTCCTGTATGAATTCTCTTGTGTTGTATAAGGTGTATTTTCTGGTTGAAGGCTCTCCCACATTCATTACACTTATAAGGTCTTTCCCCAGTATGGATTTTCTTATGCTGAATAAGGGATGAGCCATAGCTGAAGGTTTTCCCACATTCATGACATTGATAAGGCTTCTCTCCTGTATGAATTCTTTCATGCTTAGCAAGAGATGAACTTCGAATAAAGGCTTTCCCACATTCCTTACATTCATAGGCTTTCTCCTGGCTATGAGTTTTCTGATGCTGATTAAGGTTTGACAGATAACTGAAAGCCTTTCCACATTCACTGCACTCAAAGGGTTTTTCTCGAGTGTGAATTCTTCGATGCTGAGTAAGGGATGAGCAGTAACTGAAGGCTTTTCCACAATCGCTGCATTTGTAGGGCTTTTCTCCTGTATGAATTTTCAGATGTTGAGCAAGGGATGACCAGTAACTAAAGGATTTTCCACATTCTGCACAGTCATAGGGTTTCTCCCCAGTGTGTGTTTTTTGATGTTGAGTCAGGTTTGAGTGCTGACTGAAGGCTTTTCCACACTCACTGCATTCATAAGGCTTTTCTCCAGTATGAATCATATGGTGACGGATAAACGTTGAAGGGCCATTGAAGGCCTTTCCACATTCATTACACTTGTAAGTTTTCTCTCCGGTATGAATTTTTTGATGTTGAGTAAGATGTGTGCTTCTGGTGAAGGTTTTTTCACATTCTTCACATTTGAAAGGCTTCTCACCTGTATGAATCTTCTGGTGTTCCATAAAGTGGCCTCTCTGGCTGAAGGATTTTCCACACTCATTACAAGTGTATGGTTTCTCACCAGTGTGAATTCTCTGATGCTGAACAAGATGGGTCCTCTGACTAAAGGCTTTCCCACATTCATCACATTTGTAGGGTTTTTCTCCAGTATGAATTCTTTGATGTTGAGTGAGAGATGGACCCTCAATGAAACCCTTTCCACACTGGTCACATTTGTACGGTTTCTCTCCTGTGTGGATTCTCTGATGGTTTATAAGGTTTTCGCTTCGGCTGAAAGCTTTGTTGCATTCATCACATTTATAGGGTTTTTCTCCAGTGTGTGTCCTTTGATGGCGAATGAGAGCAGAACAGTAAGTAAAAGCTTTACCACATTCATTGCACTTACACAGCTTCTCTTTTTTAACTGAGGGTGAATTCTGCTTGGCTCTTGTTTTCGTAGTAGTTTGCTCCAGAGCTACTTCTGTTTGTGTTGCAAGGCTTGAACACACAGTGAAACTGCTCTCACAAGTGGGTGCCGTTTTCTCAGTTATTTTTATTGCCCTTGGCAGCATCTGTTGGTTTGCCTGAAGCTTCTCTGAACTCCCATCAGATTTCCATGTTTCTAAGACATTGGAGCTGCAAGAATTTTCCCTTTTGTGGTTGTTTAATACTGCCTCTAAGAAGAGATGCTCTTCAGAAATGTCATGTTCTAGGGGTGACACACCATTTTCAGGTCTTGTCCTCCAGCCTGAAAGAAAATAAAATGCCAGTGTTTTTTGGACAGAGCAAAAGAAAACTGCCCTTGTTGGAAACTATCTAACAGTTTGAAGGTTCTCAAATATATAACCCTAATATTTGGGGAAAAAAATGAAAGGAGCTAAGGAGAATACACTGAAACTCTAAAGAGAAGTGCTTATTTCTGTTTAATCTGCTTATTCTGTTAATCTTACTTGTCTAAGGACAAGTAAGAATGATATTTAAAAAGATAGTTAAACTTAAGAGGTAAGCTGTGTGGTATAGCACACCTTTATTCCCAGCACCTGAAAGACTGGTGCAGTACCACAACGGCAGCCCCCACGCTACTGCAAGGGACACTCAGCAGTCTCTGTGCCAGCCTGATCCCATTGCTACAAGGTTGGCTGCAGGCACTGAAGACCTTTGCGTGTGACAAACCCCACGTAATGTGAGCACCTCTAGCCAGATGAAATCCCAGGAAAGACTATGCTGATCACGCCGTCTACAAAAAATTCTTAGCCAAGATGCTAAGCTCAGGAAGTACAAGGACACAGACAATGTCCCCATCAATGCAGCAATGTGGAGCACAGCACTACTGCTTCCCACCATGCCCACACAGGCTGCCCCAGCCATGCAGATTACTTTTAAGAACATGGATCATAGGCACTGCCACGCTGGATGCCTGTACCCTGGTGGTGGCTGATGATGGCTCCATGTTCCAGACACAAGAGCACATGGCTAAAGAGATGGGAGTCAAGCTTGCTGTGGTGTATGTGAACAAGGCAGACACTGTCCAGGACTCACATATGGTGGAAGCTAGCAGAGCTGGAGATCCAGAAGCTGCTCAACTAGTCTGACTATGAAGGAGAAGACACTCCAGTCATTATGGGCTCTGTTCCCTGTGCCCTTGAGCAATGTGATTCTGATTTAGGTATAAAGTCAGTGCAGAAGCTGCTGGATGCTGGGGACACTTACATCCCAGTGCTCAGCTGGGACAGGAGAGGAGCTTTCCGCTGTCTGTAGTCAGTTCACTCTATTCCTGGCTGGGACACAGTGGTGACAGATAAACATAGGACACAGTATTTTGAAGAAGGTTGATGAGTGTGAGTGGCTGGGATATAATAAGAACATGAGCACTGCGGTGACAGGCATTGAGACATCCCACAAGAGACTGGAGAAGATTGAGGCAGGGGAAAACCTGGATGCTCTCTGGTGCAAGGTTTGAAGAGGGAAGCTCCGAAGCACTGTTTGGTCATGGTTAAGCCAGGCTCTATCCAACCCCACCAAAGGGTGGAGGCCCGGGTCTATATCCTCAACAAAAAGGAGGGTGTCTCATTTTATGTCTGCCATGTTCTCCCTGACTTGGGACATGGCCTATCATGTCATCTTGCCTCCAGTGATGGAACCTGCAATCCTGGAGAGGACCTGAAGCTCAGCCTAAGCTTGTGGCAGCCCATGTTCTTAGAGAAGGCCCAGCACTTCACCTAGCAGGATGGCAACAAGGCCACAGGCACTGTCCTTGTCACTGAAACACCTGCCACGGCAAAGAAGAGCAAGAACCTCAAATGGGGATGAGCTGAACGTCTCAGGTTCTCGAGCTTACAGCTCCCCTGGTTAGCGTTCCCTCCTGTGGACACAACTGCATCCACCATATACAACAATGGACACTTCTGCTCAAAGAAACGGCCTGCCAGGTGAGGATGGCAAATAAACCAGGGGGGGGGGGAAGGTAACCAGAGACTACTTAGGGAACCAAGAAAAGGACTGACTCCTAAGGATGCAGTATGAATTAAAATTCCTTGTTCATGAACAAAAAAGCGAAAATTTAAGACTGTTGATTTAAGTTCAGGACAAAGACTCAACTAAGACTTATGATTATTAGCCTGGAACCCTACAATAAGAATTCCATCTTTGGGGGCTGGAGAGATGGCTCAGTGGTTAAGAGCTTTGTCTGTTCTTCCAGAGGTCCTCAGTTCCATTCCCAGCAACCAAAAGGTAGCTGGAATCTGATATCCTCTTCCAGCATGCAGGTGTACAAGTAGATAGAACACTCATACACATAAAATAAATAAATTGATTAAAAAAAAGAATTTCATCTTTGCTAAAAAAAAAAAAAAAGTTGTAAATAGGAGAAGAGATAATTTATGGTAGAAAAGGTAATGAATTCAAGACTATCATCATGGAATTTAGAAAAGAAATGGAGGACTAAACTATAGGTGTAGGTGTGGAAGATGCCAAAGCAGTATTATAACAGAATGTTTATATGTAAGATACAAAATACCTACTACTACTACAAAATGGGCACTGGCTAACATATTCTTATACCCAATATGTGGAGAAGTAATCGAAAGTGTTGCTAACTAGACTGCAAAAAAAAAAAAAAAAAAAATTCAGGCAAATTAGTGACACAAAACACACATCAGGATTACAGATCACATCTCTGAAAAGATGGGTCTCTAAGACATCCTCAAGAAGGAAGCAACTGGGGGCTGGAAAGGTGGCTCAGTTAAGAGCACTTATTGTTCTTGCAAGGGACCTGGGTTTGGTTCCAGCACTCACATAGTGGCTCAAAATCACCTGAAACTCTAGGTCCAGGAAATTTGAAAACCTCTTCTGACTTCTGTGGGCACCAGGTATTCATATGGTAAAGAAACATACATGTAGACCAAATAGTCTTCTCTCTCTCTCTCTCTCTCTCTCTCACACACACACACACACAAATAAATAAATATTTTTTAAAGTCCAGTAGAAAGTAGTATTAATAGATAAGACCAAGCAGACTTGTAGAGGAATTTTAATTCGGAACATGACTTCTCTGGCAAGAGATCACATTCAAAGACCTTCTAGGCCTGTGTGATTCAGCTGGAATACAAACATGCCTTTAACCCAAGAGACAGAGGCAAGAAGATCTGTGTTCAAGGCCAGCCTGGTATAGAGTAAGTCTCAGATAAAGAAAAGCTATGTCCAGGCATGATGATACATGCCTTTAATACCAAACAATGGAGGTAAAGTTACTTTGTAGAAGGAACTACCCATATTTGTAAGTGATGTTTAATTGAGTGGTAGAAAAAGTGACAAATTAGAGAAAGATTTGACTAACAGGATATGCCCACCCCCATGAGAGAGGAGAGGGAAGTTACTTAAGGGAGCACCTCCGAGACTGAGAGAGAAGAGGCAGTATCAGGAGAGTTTAACAGAGAGAGAGAGAGAGAATGAATAAGAGCGCAAATCAGATACAGGTGAAGGCAGAATGAGCTTATTAAGCAGTAAGTCTCAGGCGCTCAAAACATTCTAGGCCTAGGTTAGCAGACAGAGGCAGTAAGCCTCCAAGACAACAAATGAAACAGGCAAATAAAAGTTATTTTTATACAGAGTAATAAATTTCAGAGATGATGAAGGTCAAGGTTGAGACAATGATACATTCAGACAGAGATAAAGAAAAATTAATGAGACTAACCAAATCTTCCAAGAACTCTGGGAGAAGTTCAAGAGACAAAAATCTAAGAAATCTGGAGAAGAAGAAACTGAGATGAAGTCTAAAGGTACAATTTAATGAAACTAAGGCAAAAAATTACCCAAACCTACAGGAAAAAAAAAAAAAAAAAAGACATCCACACACAACCATATGGTATTAAAAAAAAAAAAAAAAAAAAAAAAAAAAGTCAAGATGTTAAAATTACAAAAAAAAAAAAACATTAAAAACTGTAAGTACACGGGAAAAAATAACAACCCACATATAACAGAGAAGTATCAGAATAACATCTCTCATCAACAACCCTAAAAGCCAAAAAAGCAAGGCTTGATACTGCAAACCCTGAAAATAAGTTACCCATGAAGATTGTTACCCTGGAGCTAGAGAGGTGGGTTAGTTTAATTAAAGCATTGTTGCTATTGAAGAAATCAAGGAGGAAATAAAAAACTTTCTAGAATCAAAAGAAAATGATAGCACAATTTACTAGAACCTCTTGGCTAGAGCTAATGCAATTCCAAGGTTATAGCTGCAAGTGCATACATTAACCACTGTCTGCTGGAAAAAAAAAAAAAAAGAAGCAGAGGGACGGGTGTCACATATACATACATGCATGCAATGTTCACACCTCATAATTTAAAAAGAAAAAAGGCAAATAAATAATCTAATGATATACCTCAATGTGCATAGATTTTTTTTTATTATTTAAAAAAAGTATATGTGTGGGCGTATGTACATGAGTGCTCGTGCTCGAAGAGGCTAAGGGTGTCAGAGTCCTTGGATCTGGAATTACGATGGTTGTGGGCCATGAACTTGGGTACTCTGGAAAGCATCAAACTCTCTTAACCCATATGCTATCTCTCCTGCCCCAACTGCAAGGTTCTAGAACAACAACAACAAAAAGAAAAAAGCAGAGTGATGCCAAACCCATTTTACAAAGCTAGTATTACTCTGGTATCATAATCAAATAAGGACACAAAATAAAAGTATAGAGTAAACTCCTTGATAAATATATGTATAAAAACTTGCAACAAAATACTTTCAAGCCAAATTCAAGAAAACATTAAGAGCATACATAGCAACCATGACTTTTACATTGGGGATGCAAGGCTGATTCAATATGTACATGAATGAAATAAGACATATAACAAAACTGAGGACAAAAAAAGAATATGGTCATCTCAATACATGCAGAAAAGGTATTTGACAAAGTTTGACATCTCTTTACCATGACAGTCCTGAAGAAACTAGAACAGAAGGAACAAAAAGTCCTGCAAATGTCATGATTTAATTTTCTTTATGGCTGAATAAAATTCCATTGTGTAGATGTACCACATTTTCTTCATCTAGTCCTGTGTTCATAGGCACCTAGGCTTTTGTGAATAAACAATAAACAGAGTGACTAGATTATCCCAGACTCAGGCCCTTTAAGAAATTCCTTGTGCAGTTTGGAAACTGATGATTTAAAAAAAAAAAAAAAATTACTCAGAACCTCAAGGACAGAATGATAAAGGAACAAAATATATAAAAAAAAAAAAAACTATGCATGAGAATAAGAAGAGAGTAAGTGCATTAAAACAAATAACAAACAAAACAAAACAAAGGCTACAGGTGTGGAACTCACTTTCTTTTTATTTTAGTTGGGATCACAGAAATGAGACTTAGCCAGTGTTGAGTGAAAGCATCTGGAAATAGCTGTGTTTCTGGGTGATGCTAACAGAGATGGAACCCTAAAACAGAAAATGAAGGAACAATCCTGGAAGTGGGAAGACAGAGAATGCAAAGTGCAGGTTTAGAGGTCTGCTTCAGAGAAATCAAGAGGGCTGCGTCCTCTACAGAGAGTACAAAATAGCATCTATATTCTGAAGGTTCTCATCTCTCCACAGGGGGTGCCAGCAGGGAAAAGCAGTGCTCTGTTGTCACACACTTCTTACCTTCCAAGGAACCAACAGGAATGGATGACTCCTCACTCCATGGCTCTGTCCCTTGCTCTAGTTGGGAAATCATATCAGGTTTGGAAACCTGGAGTCCTGCTCAGAGGGGGAAAAAAAGGAATCTGTCTGCAATAAGGAAAAAGCACCATATCAGAATGCAATCTCACCACTCTGTCTCTAAGATATTCCCCATGGAAAAAAATCTGGTGTGATGAATTAGCATGTCAACTGTCGTAACAATGGGGCAACTGAGAAGCTGATCTAAGGAGAAGAGGATTAGTTTACTGCTCCACTTAAGAACGAGGAGAAACTTCCAAAACTTAAAATTGCTGGTTCGTAAGCTTAGATGCCAATCACATCTAAATGCAAGAGATAATGTGCCTCCCCCCGCCCATCTAGACTTGGGGCTACCCTCACCTACAGAGACGAGACACCATATAAACTGTGGGTTACCCTTACCTACAGAGACCAGATGGGTACCCTTTCCCACACCCTGATCTTAACCTCACACTCACCTATAGAGACTAGGTGTGTATAATTTTCCAGTGTCACATCTCTAAACAAATTTCTCTGTGTAGGATCCAGGTGTTTCCATTCTTCCTGAGTGAAGTTCACGACCACATCCTTGAAGGTCACTGATTCCTAAGACATCAAGTGTTCTATGACTTAGTCTTAGGAAATAGATAAAATTAATAATATCTACAGAAGCAAGGCAGGTGATAAACTAAAAGCAATACTAATATGTCACTAGTATGTCCACCTTTCGAGAAAAATTTGAATTAGGACCTTACCCATAGGATTGGTATTAAGAACAGAATAAATATTCCATGTGGAGGATGGTAATATGGCTCAATGGCAGAACATGGGCAAGGCCCTAGGTTCAATCCTCAGCAAAAACCAAAAAACAAACCAAACACAAAAAACTTTTCTTCCTCTGTGACGTGCTTAATTTAGGAATCTAAGTGTTCAGTCATTACTGGCTAATGCTGTCCTTATTCCTTTCCTGATCCCTGAGTTCTAAGATACGGCAAGCACTGATATTATACCTGCTGTCATCAATAACATTTTTACTGTCAATAATGCGCAGGAATACCCAACAACTTTGGCAGACTTGCCCTATCCCATTTCTTTTGGGGGGTGGGGGAGCTGAAGTGAGGCAGGGTTTCTCTGTGGAGCCCTGGCTGGCCTGGAACTCGCTCTGTAGACCAGGCTGACCTCAAACTCAGAGATCCACTTGCCTTTGCCTGCCAAGTGCTCAGATTAAACCCATATGCCACCATCACCCAACTGCCCTATTCCATTTCAAATTAAAAGTTTCCGAAACAGTGCAATGTTACAGAATAAAACTCAGTAAGAATAAAACAGCTTAAGATAGGACCATGCATTTAAGAGTTGGATAGAATTAAGGAGTTTCCAAATTAATTAAGATACAATGGATATACCATACATTTAACTACTGGCCAAAAGGTAAATAGAAATCTTTATACCTTTACAACATACCCAAATACTCCTGTTGGCTTAAAGATTACATTGTGGGGTTGTTTGTTTGAAAGACAGTCTTGTTAAATAATCCTGGCTGGCCTTTGTCTCCCAAGTGCTAAGAGAAAAGGCCTACACCACTACTCCCAGCTTCATTTTGGATTTTGGCCTTTAAGGTTTTGAGCAAACTAAGCTTATTATAATTAACTACAGTAACAATAGGAAACCAACACACACATATATATATATATATGTTATACATATATGTATCATATGTAGTCAACCAATATGGGTAAATTTATATTCCTTCACAGTGCTCTCTGATCATTTGTAAGATGGATCACATTCTAAGCAAAAGAAAAGTCAAAATGAATCTTAATAAATTTAAAAGGATTCAAGTCACAAGAAGTATGTTCTCTGACTATGGATATGTTCACTCACTACCTGGAACATGATAGTGGTTTTATGAACCTCTACATACATTAAACTCTCATTTAAACTCACTGGGTAACTCTCATTATCCAATGAGAGTTGACCTTCTGCATCATTGGATTCAATCAACTGTAGATACATTATATTCAAAGAACATGCACAGATACTATTCTTGTCCCTATTCCCTAGACAAAATGGTAGAGCTACTGTATAGAATTCATATTGCATTTACACAGTATTTACAATGTATTGGATATATAAGTATATATAAGCTATATAAGATGATTCAGAGGATGTGGATAGGTTATATGCAAACATTGTGCCATCTTATGTTAAAGGACTTGAGAATCTACTGGTTTTGGTATCTGTTAGAGGTCCTAAAACCAACTCTTCAAAGATACAAAGGAATGACAATATACCTTAAATGCATGCAGTTTATTATTACAATATTCTGTAATAAAAAATAAAGTAATGCTAAAAGGACTTAAGCTGAAATTGGGAAGAACTTGTGTGGGTGGGCTGAAGGGAGGTCTTGAGATTAAGGCTCATGAAAAAACTTTTCCTACATTAAATCTATTATGATCCACAGATGACCTGCACTATAAGCCTTCACACTTCTCATGTGCTATTTAGTTCTTTCATATTGTGACCTCATTCAATTTTATTTTTTTAATTTTCCAAAACGAGCCATTTCTTCCAAATCTTTTGGAAATTATGACTGTTACTAGTGCTCACCTGCCCAACTCTGGTTAGAGCCCTCTCCATGTCAAAACTCCGCTCCTCACACTTCTCTTCCTCCAATATTCATTCAAATGTCACTTGTCCTATGGATGAGTACAATTCCACATTGTCCATGCAACTCTGTCCCTTGCAAACCACATACATCTCTCCATTCCCTAATAACCAAAGCACTCATTTCTTTTTTTGTAAATTTGCCTATTTTATTTTTACTAGCCACTTCACTCTACTCAAGTAAAGAATTAGATGTTGTGCTTCTTTTTCCCCCACCGCAGGAGCGTTAGAAGATAGTAGATAAGAGGTAAATACTGACTATGCCGCTGAAGCTGGAGAGGCCGAGCGGGATCCAGTGAGACCACAGGACAGACGAGAGTACAGAAAGACCCACCAGCAATGACCTGGGGGTAAACGCACCTCGCGATAAAAGACGCATTATTCTCAGAAGGAGCATTTAGGAGAATCCCAACTTACCCGAAAACTAGCTGATGGGAGTAGGGGATGTCCTTCGTGGAGACTGGCACAGTCTGCAATGGACAGGCCTACGAAGGAAGAGGTCACGGTGAATCTATCAGATCTGCTGCTGCCAGCAATCCAGAAAAACTTCTTTTCTTCCTTGAAATAACAACTATATTTTCTCCTTTATTTGTCAGAATCTCCCAACTCCCCAAAAGACTCAACTGAGGCCTGAGTATGATCCTGAGTAGGCTCAGAAACAAACAAACAAACAAACAAACAAACAAACAAAAAACACCAAAAAAAAAATGCCTTAAGAGTCAGCTTTGTACTTAGACCTCTTGGAGAAAATACACATTAATAAAATAGTTGTGATTTCTAAACCAAAAAAAAAAGAAAAAAAATTCAGCTTTGTCTCTTGGTACTTCACTATTCACATGGTTCATAGAGATAAATCTGAGGCGCTCATTAAGTGAGGCAAGACATTCCTGCGGACATTTCTCTGCTACACATAAAATGTGAGTAAACAGCAGGGTATGACGGTGCATGTCTTTAGCACTAAGGAAGCAAAAATTGGTGGATTTCTGTGAGTTTAGTGACGTACACACATACCTAATGAAAGTAAAGACAAGCAAGCAAACACTCTTACACATAAAACAAAATCTAAAAAAATGCTCCCTAGGAAAAGCCTTCTTTAAGATGTCTAGCGATCTTCAATGGGCCTGCCAAAGGAAATGAGGCTTGGCCACTTGAAAGGGAACTTGGGAGGAGTTCTAACAGCTGAATTCACAGGTAAGGGCAACATTGTCAAAGCACTGACAGTTTCTAACGCTTTTAATATCTACACAGACGTTAAAGGAACAGGAACTTTTGGTAGAAAAAAAAACTAGTTTCCACCTAAAATGGCGAGTTTAAGGCCAGAGACACTTGCACTGGCATAAGCTTGAAAAATTGCTATCTGCAAGGTATTTCAAAATTAATTTTTGCTTTTAGGAGAGGCTTTTTTTTTTCATTTTATTACAAAGTATTATTCTAAAATGTAATAAAGGGAAATATCATGCGTATCGGACATTCCGAACTGCTGTTCCTTTTCAAATCAATTCTTTCTCTTTCGGTGATGTAATTAGTTTCCTTCAACCCTCACTACATTACCTCCTCCTCCCAGCTGGGTCCAGCCCCCACCAGCCTGCTCCGCCCTGGCCATCCCCATTACCTGCCATCGCCGGACACGTGGATCCCCGGGCAGCTTCAGTCCGGATGCCTCGCCCCGCTTCCAGGGTAGGGTGCCTGATGCCCTCCGAGACTGGCCTACCAGACCCACGAGGCGCGCTGACAGTCGCACCTCAGAGCCGTACGGAGCAGCCACGAGGTCCTGTCCGAGGGCGGGGAGCCCCGGGGAGCTCTGGGGAAAGCGAGCAAGCGGCTGCGCCTCGCAGCGGAGACTCCGGCTCCCACCTACCGTCTGGCCAGGCGCTGTCCACCGGGTGTGCGGCCTCCCGCCTCCGCAGGCGACCGCCAGACACACCTGTGGCCGGGCAGCCCGGCCCCTCAGCGGGCCCTGCCCAGAACAAAGGAACAAAGCCTCGGGGAACGGGCGGTCCCCGGCCACGCCGAGGGGAGGCGCGCCCCCTTCCCTGACTCCCCGGCTTCCTCTCGCGCAGGCCGCAGCTCGCGGGCCCGCGAGGTGACGTCACACTCCCAAGGCGCCGGGGGTTGCCATGGTGATACCTGGACTCCGGTCTAGTGACGCACGCCTTAGGAGCCTGGGTCCAGAAGCGTGGGACGGCCACCAGACCTCAAGCAGTCAGCCTACGTCGTGGGAACGGCCCAACACGCACCGTTTTCCACGCCCACCGTAGGCTTGGCGGTCACTTCCGGTCGGGCAGACCCTTCCTCTTCTTTCGGGGAGCGCAAGGGACCACAATTCCCAGAATGCCACGCGCGCCATTTCTGCATCCCTTTCCCCAGGTTTTCGCTCCTGTTGCGGCCTCCCCTGGTGTGTCGGGGAGTTTGTGTGTGGTGGCCTGATTTGTGAGTAGAGGTGGTCATATTAGTGTTTGTAACAGACTCACACACCCGCAGGGTTTTTGGGGGGACATGTTGGGGCAGGGTCTCATACTCCTCAGGCTGACCTCGAACTTTTTATATGTACACGTGGCTGGCCTAGAAATCCTGATCCACCTTCTCCACCTCCCAAGGGTCTGGACCTCCCACACTGGAGAATTTCAAAACGCAAGGGTATACATTTCACCATGCAGCCCTTCTTTTATTACCTGACCCGCATTCTTATTTACATGATCTTTATTGTTTTGAAGATATTCGTCGTTACCCATTGAATTGTTTTCATGTCTTTGGAGACGACCCACATTTTTTTAAAAAAAAGAAATCAGAAAGAGGTGGTGATACTGTATTTTACCTGTTAGCAGGGCTCTCTGGAGCTTTCTTTGCCTAGCACTTAAAGCGAATCTGTCGGTGTGTCCTTCAGTATACACAGAAGACTCCAACAAGTTTTTATACCTCAAAAGTGTGCCCCACGTAACATCTCCAGTTATTTGACAGAAGGGCTAGAGTGACTCCTCTCCTTGGCTGACAGTACCAGACCTGGAAACGGTAATGCTTCATATGGAAAAAGGGAATGCCTTTTAAAAAGGGAATGCCTTTTGGAGAAACGGTTGGAACAAAACATCAGATAAAAAGAATGCAAATAGCAAGCATATTTATTTAAAAAAAAAAAAAAAAGGTTTTTCTGTGTCTGTGCACTTAAGTGAAGGGCCATTATGTGGTGTCCAGAAAAGGATGCGGGACCCTGGAAGTGTAGTTACAGGAGATCGTGACCCACTGAACATGGCTACTAGAATTCTCTGAGACACCTCAAGCCCCAACAAGCATATTTGAAATGCGGCAACCACTGGAGTTATAATTAGAAGAAAATTAAACTGATGGTGAGGAACAGTATAAGATACTCTTTAGAAGTGTCTCTATGAGTTGAAGGAAAAATGAAATCGGGTAAAAGGAAAGATAGACACAAAGGACAGAAGACAGAAAGCCAACATGTGTGTAATCGTCAGGAAGGAGAGATCACGGATAAGCAGCTGTCAGCACTTCCTGTGTGCCAGCCAAGGTGCCAAGTGCCTTGCATCTAGTAAGTTTTTCTTTCT
>NW_026596287.1:720537-728037 GCF_907164565.1 Psammomys obesus | reverse complement strand
AATTAGAGGGCCTCAAATCCATTTTTAAAGTTAGCATAGAAAAATAACCGATTTCATTAAATCATTTTCATACATACGCCATTATACTTTTGTTCTTTATCCCTCTTCCTCATCCCTCCTGCCCTCCACTCCCCCACCCCAAAACCTGCTCCTTCCATGTCATGTAGTCTATTACCCATCCTCCAAGATCTCTTAGTTTCTCTAGTAGTCCCCTTTCCACCTTGATGACATAAAACACACACAAATAAGCACATGTGTACACATTTAAAATAGATTCTGTTTTGTTTTTTGTTTTGTCATTCTGAGTCTGGGTTATTTCACTTAAAATGTCTGTAGTTTCGTTCCTTTTCTGCAATAGTCATAATTCCATATTTATTTATCATACAAATTAAACTTCATCGTGTTTCTGCGCCATATTTCTTTTATCTACTCATCCACTGATGAACACATTGACTGATTGCATCCTAGGATACAGTCTGAGACTTGCAATAATTCTGGACTGAGCTAAGCATTTCCTTTGATTTAATGCATTGTAAAATGTAGTGGAATCACTTCAGGACCCAAATGCTGAGACATAATTTTTCATGCGTAGATATTTTTGCCTCTAGAGAATGAAGCGTTTTGTACCTGTAGCTGCAGAAACCTGAATTTGTGGTTGATTCATTTTCAACGTGGGGGTTGAGTTATTGAAAAATATATTCACATTGAAGTGAAGAATTGTTTGAATTATCTCAGGAAGTTGGAGACTACTAGAACACCACATGGAAACTTGAAGTAAAACAAGATCAGTAAGCGTCTGCATTATTCCTTTGATTTTTAAGACTTTAGGATAAGACACGGGATTACTGCCAATGCTGATTACGTCCCTTAGAACTCACAGACTTTAGCTGGGGATAGCAAAGCTCTCATGAAGTATCACTTAGGGCTCATGAAGATCAGATGATCAAGGCCAGCCTGGAGGCCAGCCTATGCTACCTGAGACCCTGTCTGCAGGGAGGGTGCATTTTATTTTAATACCTCCTGTTGCCAGTTCTTTATCCTTTTTTGTAAGTATGTGAATTTGTTGCAACTTACGACAAGACAAAATAATTTGCAGAGTCTCCAAAGAAATAAGTCCAGTTTTGGTACACACCCTTTGACTCCTGAAGAGGCAGAGGCAAGCATGTCTCTGTGACTTTGAGGCCAACCTGGTCTTACTGAGTTTCAGGCCGGCCAAGGACGCAAACCAAACAAACAAATAAAGAAAATCAGCTCAGAAGTCCAGAGTGTTTCTTATCTTAATCACATCTCTGTCATTTCTAATAGATGGGTTGGATACCATCTGGAGAGTCCTATTGTCTTCACTTTCTATTATTTTGTGGAAATTGCTGCTTTGTTATATGTAGCAGCCATTCATTCAGTTTTATGTTTACTACTGAAAAATACTCTACTATGTGAATATACTGTGGTTCCGTACCTTGTCTGTTGATAGGAAACTCACATCATTGGGCATGTGACTTTCACTTTGAATTATGTCATCTCTGAGGCCACAAAAATTAAAAATTGTTTTAAGTGTAGACAAATCTGTTGGACCTGTAGTTTCTTCCTTTCTGCACATCATCATAGATTGAATTTGATCAATCTATTGATATTGCACCTTAATTAATTTCTCACACACTTCTTTCAATTAATTTTGTCAGAATTATGTTTCCCAGCGACCCATCCTGTGGGGCAGGTCGAGCAGGATTTACCTGAAAGTGAGAGTGGGAATGATCGGGGCAGAGACGCGAAGAATGGAGTCAAGACAGGTTTCTGATCAAGACTCGTTTATTAGGCTCTCAAGCAGCTCTTTTAAAGCAAAAAGCCACAAGCAACTTTCTCACGGCAACAGCCCATTTTCGTCACTTGGCAAAGCACCCAAGGACTCACACAAGGTTACACAAAGTTTGTTATCTAGTTCTCAGGAACAGAGTGCCCTGCTGGAGAAACTGCCAAGGTCAGTCTCTGAGAAACTGAACTGTAGAGTAAACCCGCATCTGCCAAGGCCAAGAGGCAAAATTCCATCACCAGACTCCTTCACCCAGTGTGGAATCCCTCAGCTAAGCCCTGTATCACCAGCTTAAACAATTGGTTTCTCATGTTCCGAGGGCTAAGGGAGTCCTCAAATTGCTAACAAAAACAGACAAACCCCATCTCATTTCCCTGCTGTCTTTTCTTCCCCATGGTATTAATCCTAGACATAATGGTAAACGAAAACCAAGTACAGGATAATATTTTTAACTTAAAACTATGTATGAATGAGGCTGTGGAGACAGCTCAATGGTTAACTGCAATCACTGATCTTGTGGAAAACCTAAAAATTGATCTAAATGTTGGTCCTAAATATTCCCACTCCCACCTCATAGCTCGCAACCACTGGTAATTCCAGTTCCAGGGGACCTGTTCTCTTTTGACCTTCCTGGGCTCCTGCACACACATGGTCATAGATATACACTTAGGCATACACACACATACATAATAAATAAATAAATAACAATATTGTTTTAGAGCTTGAGAGATGGTTCAGTGGCTGCTCTTCAAAAGATTCTGTGTTAAATTCCCAGCACCCACATAATGGCTCACAACCATATGTAACTCCAGTTCCGGGGGATCTGATGCTCTCTTTCAGTCATTGCATGTATGTGGTACACATACATACATGTAGGCAAAACACACAGACACGTAAAAACAAATCAGCCAAAAAAGTAATTAAAGTAATAAATATTTTATTGAAATGTAAGTGTTGGTATATGCCTTTGACCCAGCCCTTTGGAGGCAGAGGCTGGAAGGTGAGTTTGAGGCCAGCCTGTTCTACAGAGCAAGTTCCAGAATAGCCAGAGACACATAATGAGACCCTGTCTCAAAACACACACACTCTCTCTCTGCCTTGCTCTCGCTCTCTCTTTACTTCATAAAAAGCGAACCATTTATAATGTTTGAGTTTTGTTTGTATGTGACCAATTCTAAACAAAAACCTCACGCCTCCCCCCACAAAACAAAACAAACAAATAAACAAAAAACCAAAACTACAAACAAACAAAAACCTCACCCTAAGGCACCCTTCTTTACCCGGTTTGTGGTGTGGGATTGGGTCCCTCCCAGGAAGACTCTCAGGGAATGACCCCCTCACAGAGAAGATTTAGAATCCCACCTAACCTCTGTCAGATGTAAATTTTACAATAAAGTAAATACTTTTTGCTTCCACATGGCTGAAAAACTGACACATCCAAATTCCCAGCATGGCGAGAGAGAGAGAGAGAGAGAGAGAGAGACAGAGAGAGAGAGAGAGAGAGAGAGAGAGAGAGAGAAAATCATTGTATTGAGTTTATTTTCTTTTGTATGTGAGGAATTTTTTAATGTAGTGTTTTAAACATTTAATTGTGACATGAATCTTATTATTTATTATGTGTTTAATTTAAATA
This sequence comes from Psammomys obesus, assembly GCF_907164565.1. Taxonomy (NCBI): domain Eukaryota; kingdom Metazoa; phylum Chordata; class Mammalia; order Rodentia; family Muridae; genus Psammomys; species Psammomys obesus. The sequence continues at coordinate 724,597 of NW_026596287.1, read as the reverse complement.
TTTATTTGTTTCTCTTTTGCATAAGGGTCTTACTCTGTAGACTGCCCTGGCTTGGGACTCAAGGCAATCCTACTGCCTCCATCTCTGAAAGTTTAGATTATTTTACTGAGCCAGCCAGCTCAGCTGAGGCGCTTGTGCATGAGGTAAATTTGTCTAATTGATGGTATTAGGCGCCTGGAGGATGGAGGGGAATGGGGTCTGCAGGAGGAGGAGAAGGCAGCAGTCCAGAGGAAATGGTTTTGGTGGAAACGACGCGACTGTTTAAAAATTGGAAGTCTTTGCAGGATTCTACCCCTGGAGAACCCACATTCGCAGGCAAAAAGGCGTGTTGAAAAGTCTAAGCCCAGGGAAATCTTTCTCCATCCGGCCTGTACGCTCTTGATTTCCGACCCAGGAGAGCCCATTTGGCGATCTCAGACAGGCCTGGATCACAAAGCCTAAGTTTAAAAAGTGTGAAGACTGTGGGAAAGAAGTTTAGTAAAGACACAGAATAAATTACCGAACTTCAACTGTTGAAGCAACTATGTACTAGGTCGAAGAGGCACTGCAACGCAGCGGAAGCGTGCCAGGCCCACAACCTAGAGGTGGACGGGTCGAAACTGTCCTTTGCTATAAAGTCTTCTTAGTGATATATCTGCTCCTAAAAGAGCAGTGCTTGTAAAGTACCTACCGTTCTCCTGGTAAAATTCAGGGCCCTCTGGTTTTCCAGCTCGATTACCGTAGAGATGGCGATGTACTGGATAAGTCCAACACATCCGTCTTCACTGGTGGCCTTAGTAACGTCAACCGCTGAGTCCTTTCTGCCTTTTTGTAGCGGTGTTTCGTTCGAGGACGTCAGGCACTGTGGTCCAGGCTAGCCTTGAACTCAAGACAATCCTCCTGCCGCAGTCTCCTAGCCGTAGTGTTTTCATAGAATGAGCGCTAGACACCGAGCAGAGGGAAAGCACTTTTATCTAGAGAAATGATGCAAGCCTCCGTGTGTGGAGCCGGCGTAGACCTGGGAATGAGATTCTGCCTTGCCTTAGAAGAAGAGAAGAAAAGGAGAAAGGGGTCCAGGTAGGAAATTATAAGGTGAGGAAGGGACAAGACAAAAAGCAAAGAAGGGGGAAAAGAGTGGAAGGTGAGAGAGGTGAAGGCAGGTGCACAAAGGGAGAAAACGAGGGAAATGGGCAGAAGAAGGCCGCAGAAGTGGGGACAAAGGAATGCTGGATGCGAGTGCAGGAGGAGGAAGGTGAAGAGTGAGGGATGTTCATGGCCCCTGTGAAGTCGAGGAAGACTGTGTAGAATTCTGGTGGAATCTTTATATCTGAGACAAACGTTAGAATAAAATAGTTGTTTTTCGCTGTATCTAGGGTACACATCAGAACGAACAGTTGTTTTCCAGAAGTACTCTGACCTTGAAGAAATCGTTGTAGAAAACAGTGATTGTTTTCTCTTGTCTATAGAGTTGTTTTTCTGAAGGAGCTTCACAGCCTCGGCAAGACTTTGCTCAGATGCTCGTGGCACACCTGGATTGTCTTGCGTCACTCAGTGCTGCCAACGGTGCACAGTAAGAACTAAAGTTACAGGGGCGTGATGTTTGCCTTCTCGGAAGAACGTAGATTAGATTAGGGGCTTTGGCATGAGGAACTTGTTTGACCCAGAATGCAACTTTTGTGTAGCAATCAATAACTATGCTTGTGACAGGCTGTTGAGTTCGACCCTCTGTTGTATGTGGTGATTAATATTTGCTACTGATATTCCTTTAGTAATGCTGCTGTTGATCCTAAACACCACACAGAGACTGGGATTTATTTAATTAACCTCGATCACAATGCTGGGCAATAGTTGTTCCATCCTAAACCTCCAAGCCCACATAGTTTCCTAATAGTTAGATTTCCCACATTATACTTGCTTTTAGTGATATGTTAGGTCCAGTCCATCTCTCCTCGTCTGTCATTCCAAGACCTCTCTCACAGCCTTGCTCTCCTAGCTCTCTCTCTTCTCTGCTCCTCTTCTGCCTCCCACTCCTCCCAGTCCTCAGGCTCCTCCCTTCTCCCCGCCTACTCCTTCTCTATTGCTCAACATCACCTACTCCTCCCTCTCCATTGCTCAACATTGTAGCTGGTTGTTTTATTTTGGCATGTTTACACAAAGTTGAGACAGGTGATGCTTAGAATAAGTATCACATGCAATGTCTAGGTTGAAACCAGAGAGTGGGGGAGAGAAATCAGCATTTGAATGAACAAGGGTGAGGTAAATACATTTCAAAAGATACCAACAACCCTAGAAATTGAGAACACTGAGACAAGACAGAGTCTCTCATACTGAAACAATCTGGGAAAAGTAACTTCAAATCTGGTTCCCAAAAGGAAACTCAAGACTTGAGAAAGCCTTCCCCATCTGAAACCACATCATGAAAAGGTACCTACAACTCCTTTAATAACCTTTGTCTTTGCCACTCTTACAAGTAAGTGACCACTGTGTTTTGTGGTCTTGGAGATGAAACCTAAAGCCTTGTACTTGCCGAGCAAATGCTCTGCCGCTGAGCTATATCTCCAGCCCTGTTTTTACTTTTTTCCTGAGACAAAAATTTTACAAAGTCCTTTGTGGTATACTTGAATTCACTCTGTAGCCCAGACAACCCTTGGACTTGAAATCATTCCTGTCAGCCAGTTTCCCAAAGTTGGAATTATAAGCCCGTAATACCAGGCGTGGCATATATATGTACATTATATATATTAAAGACAGGGTCTCAGATAGCCCAGGCTGGCTTTAAGCTTACTCTGTAGTGTAAGATGGATGATCCTGAACTTCCAATCTCTTTTCCTGCCACCCTGCACGCCCCTCCCATCCATCTCCCCACCCCAGGTCATTGATTCTGAAAACTCTGGTGTCACTATCACTTTCTGACTTTGTCTGGCTGTTTCTAGATAGACAGAAAGAAAACAAATACTATGTTTTTCCAACAAAGGGCTCCACTATATACCCCTAAGAACATGAGATTTTTTTTTTTACATGTATATCTATAATCCTAGCACTTGGGAGGCAAGAGGCAAAAGCACTGGGAGTTCAAGGTCACCATCAGCTAATTATCAAGTCTGAGGGCTACAAGAGATCCTATCTCACAAAACAAATGCAAATAAACAGAAAACTTTTTTAGGAGAAAAACAAATAACAAGACATAGAAGACAGGGTAACAGGTGACAGGCATGCTTTAATTTTTCTTTCATATTGCATAACATAACTTTGAGATTAAAAGCATCAAAGTATAATTAAAGCATGAAGCTGTTTAAGAAATAGCTGCTTCGAACTGTTAATGATTCATAATCCCAATGTGGTAAATTAGGAGGTCACAAGTCCATGCATGCCCAAACCCACAGTTTGTCAAACCAGTGCTGTGAGTTTGCTTCCTCAGAAAAGGTTCAGGAGTATCTGTTCCTCACTTTGTAGTTTGTTGGTTGTTTTTGTTTGGATTTAGGGTTTCTGCGTACCAGGTTGCCCCAGAACTTGCTCAGGTAGACTAGGCTGGCCTGGAACTGAGAGATCTGCCTGCCTTTTAAGTGCTGGGATTAAAGGCATGCACCACCATCACCCAGCTTTGTTCTTCGCCTTTAAGACACCCAACTGAGAATCAGTAGGTCCAGCAGAAAAGAATCAAACCTCTTTGGTTAGAGGGATAGTTAGCTCATTTTAAATGCATATTGAGAAAGCCCTGCTCAGAAAGAGTCCTGAGTTTCTGTGTCTTTTTGTGTGTGTGTGTGTGTGTGTGTTGAGAGAAGAACCATAGGAAGTTATGTAAGCAGAAACAGAAGGAAAAGACTTACTTGTATTGTCTCCTTCTGTGTGACCAAATCTATGTAATTGGAGCCTTTTATTTATTTATTTATTTATTTATTTATTTATTTATTTATTTAGGACAAGGTCTCAGATAGCAGAGCTGTTCTCAAGTTTGCTCTATAGTGGAGGATGACCTTGAAGTTCTGATCCTCCAACCTCTACCTTCCAATTACGCTGGAATTACAGGCATGCCCTTTCTTTCTTTCTTTCTTTCTTTCTTTCTTTCTTTCTTTCTTTCTTT
>NW_026596287.1:714619-720527 GCF_907164565.1 Psammomys obesus | reverse complement strand
TTTCTTTCTTTCTTTCTTTCTTTCTTTCTTTCTTTCTTTCTTTCTTTTTTTTTTTTCTTCTTTTCCCCAAGACAGGGTTTTTCTCTGTGTAGGCTTGGCTGTACGAGACTCACTTGATGGACCAGACTGGCCTCAAACTCACAGTGATCCACCTGCCTCCCAGAGTGCTGAGAATTCAAATTTGATTGTGAAAGAATGGTATTGGCGCTGGAAAGATGGCTCCGTTCTTTCAGGGGACCAGGGTTTAGTTCCTAATACCACGTATGGTCTAACATCTGCCGGTAACAGGGATCTGTCGCTATCTTCTGGCCTCTTTGAGGACTACATGCAGGTGGTGCATATACACACTGTAAAATACCCATACACATGAAGAATTAAAATAAAAATAAATCTTGCAGGGCACGGGGGCATACGCCTGTAACCCCAGCACTCTGGGAGGCAGAAGCAGGCTGATCTCTGTCAGTTCAAGGCCAGTCTGATCCAGGACAGCCAAGGCTACATGGAGAAACTCTGTCTCGAAAAATTAATAATAATAATAATAATAATAATAATAATAATAATAATAAATCTTTTTAAAAATGACGCCAATGCTAATGCTTCTGGAACTTTTAGTTCAGATACACGCAGCTGCGTCAAAATGGATGTGTTAACTTAAATATGTAAATAAGAAGAAAAGCTGAGCACAAATGACCTATGACCCAATAGAAGAAATTAGAAAACAGTCAACCAAAGATAAAAACAAAACCAAACCAAAATCAGTAACAATAGCTAATGCTGATAATCTCAGCATTTGGGGAACATCGATGAAAGGGTCAGGCATTCAAGGCCACACAAGAGAGTTGAAGCCAGCCTGAGAACATGAGAACCTGTCTCAAAGCAAAATTACAGCAAAACCAGGCAGACATCATCAACAGGAAAACATGAGGAACGCCCGGGCTCTCCCTGAGAAAAGAAAGAAAAGTCGATACTGCTCTATGAACTACTGTTTTTAATGTTCCTCTCAGGTGCAGAGGTTTATTGAGCCCCCACCCATAAGGAACTTATTAGTCACAGATGTAATAGTCATTTTAATAATAAGGTACCGTAGTCGGCAGGATTCGAACCTGCGCGGGGAGACCCCAATGGATTTCTAGTCCATCGCCTTAACCACTCGGCCACGACTACCTGAGCTTGGGTTGGCGTTTTAGACTAAAGAACCTGGCTGAGGTTTAGTCTTCTAAACGCGAACCTTTCTCGTATTTCAGATCCGGTTTGGTTTAGGGTTTGGTTTGGTTTCCTACTTGAGATCTCTCAGGTAGAGACAATGATTTGGTGGCAGGCTAACGGACGCAGCCCTTCATTCTCAGAGCTGTGAAGACCCTCGATGTTCTGGTGAAAGAGATATTTCCAGAGACTAGCTTTCCTATTTTGTCAGATTCTTCACTGGAAATCCTGGTGAGGCATCCAACCACTGGAATATGATCTAAAGAATTGTGAACTGTAAAAGCAAGTCAGAAAGCCTCAGTGCCTATCCGTTTTTTAGCATTCTACTTCAGTTCTGGAAATCCACCAAATAAAAGTTCTGAAACTAACAAAAATAAGTGAGATGTAAGCCTAACCTTGCTGAGAGTAGATGAGATTAATGGTTCTTTGTGTAACCTTAGCTTTCCTGGAACTTGCTCTGTATACCAGATCCGGCATCAGACTCACAGAGATCCATCTGCCTCAGCCTCCAGAGTGCCAGGACTAAAAGCATGTGCCACCACTTCCAGGCTGTGTCCTGTAAAAATTTAATTGGAACGGTTAAAAGTGTTTTTTTTTTTTTTAAATAATGTTCGTTTTTTATACAATTTCAACAGAAAGATTCTTGTATTTCTTCTGAAAATTGGGTGTAATTCAAGATAAAATAATCTTTGTTTTAGGTGTACATGACTAAACCAACTGTGCAACACGCTGACGGCTGGACACCGTCAATAGAGACAGTGATTCACTTGAGGTCTGAGTAGATCCACTCAGAATATGTGTGTGTAGATCCACTCAGAATATGTGTGTGCTGGCCTGAGGAACGGGGCTCCCACTCGGGGCCTCAGCTGTTGGGCGTGCTCTGCCAGGGGCCCACGTTCCCAGCACCTACATTAAGGTCGTTTCCTGTGTACGTTTTTATTACTGTACGACTACAGGGCCGACAACCATTTGATTGAAGAATACCCCATGTATTTCTGAACTCCCTTCTTCTGCATACATATGCAAGACTAATTATGAAGTAGACCTCAAGTAACACAGCTCTCCAGAACTTAAACGAGTGAGATTTGGGCTCAGGGGTGGAGCATTTATGGCCCCCAGGTTCCATCACTAGCGCCACACACACACACACACACACACACACACTCACTCACTCACAGGCGTGCACCAACAGACACACACATGTGCGCACACACACCCATACAGTCACCACACACACACACACACACACACACACACACACTTATAGAACTCGTAGATCTGTCTTCCTCTCCATTCCCCTTCCCCAACGACGACGATTCTTTGAAGGTAATCCCAGCTAAGGGGGTCGAGGAGATGGCTTCGTGGTTAAGATCGCTAGCTGCTCTCCCAGAGGATGAGTCTGCTTTCCAGCATCCAAGCCAGCGGCTCCCACCCGCCTACCACCTCAGCTGCAGCTAACTCAACAACCTTTTCTGGCCTTCGAGGACGCTGACCTACACCGTTGAAGGGCTTCCTCGGCTACGTAGCAAATTCAAGGTCAGGCTGCTCTGGCGGCCCTGTCTCGACAGATCCCACCCTAACAACCGCCCAAGTCTCCTCCGGCACAAGACATCAAACCCTGTGATTTTTCACTCGATTGGTTGAACTTGGCATCTGAAGCGACCCGTGCCATCTCGCTTTCCTCAGCTTGCTGAAGCTCGCGTTGGCGCTTGCAGTTGAAGGCTACTCTGAGGGGACTTTGGCCTGCAGGCCCCTCTCGGCGGTGACGGGGGTCAGTCCCTGGGAGGCCTTCGCTCTCCTGCAAAGGTATCCGAGTTGAATTGCTTGTTTGTTTGTTCTGTTTTTCCTCCAGGTGCGCTAGGAGGCTCTTTATCCCGAGTCGGCTGCAGAAGCCGCACCTTTCCATTAGTTCATATTAACACTTCAGAAGCGGCGTGCGAAAGGTAGTCGTGGCCGAGTGGTTAAGGCGATGGACTTGAAATCCATTGGGGTTTCCCCGCGCAGGTTCGAATCCTGCCGACTACGGTTTTACGGGGTTGAAAATTATGCTCGTCTCCCCGTGTTGAGAGAGAAAGACGTAAGATGCAGTAATAAGCACGGAAAACGTAATCGATGTTATAAAGTAGGATCTCCTAAATTCAATTAAACTAGCTTTGAGGTGCGCTCTGGATCAGTGAAATTCCACCAGGCAGACAGGAGGACCCTACAGGAGGACCCTGGTCAACAGCTGTCTGCAGATAACGATGACAACAGGTTGATTTGTTTTGATTTTGTTTTTGTTTTTGATGACAGTGTTCTGTATTGTGATCTCCCACTTGTTCACACAACCAAACTTTGGATTTTTTTTTTTTTTTTCCTGTCTTTGTGCAATACGCTTAGTTGCTCCAAGTGGAATTTCAAGTCTGTAAGTGCTTCTAGGCTGAGGGATTTCTGGGTAAGGCTGGCTCCCTTTCTGGAACCGGAAGCAGGGTGCACTGTGATTAGTTTCCTTTAATAATCTCTGGGTGCTGGAGGGATTTCTCTCTGAGAAGGCTTATTCATTCTACAATGGCGCTAAGGATTTAACCCAGTGTAGTACATGCAAGCAAGGGCTCTACCACTGAGCTAGACTACCCTTGAGCTCAATCTGTATAGCCCAGACTGGCCTGAAACTCACAGAAAGCCTCTGCCTCTGCCTCCCAGGAACTAGGACTGCAGGCTGTACCATGTGCCTGTTTTCTCCTTTCTAGATAGACTGCTCAACGATACACAATGGAATGGTAAACTGAGGCTTGTGAACGCAGATTTCACAACTCCATGGAGGGCCCTCCCAAACCATCATGTTATCAGAAGATTCTGAATCAGCTTTATTGGGTTCCCCAAATGCTAAATAGCAAATCTTATTTTTCAAGCTCCTGTTGTTGTGTGTGGCGGTTTCCTCAGAGAACCTCACCTTAGAGGCAATCGCTCTAAATACAGGCTATTGGAGAAGGAAGCGGGACATTGCATTCTGCAGGGAAGCTCTTTAGCTCAGGCAGTCAGCGTCTCCAAGACGTTAGGAAGTCCCTGGAACTGACCAGAGGTGAGAGGCCGTGCCCTCAAGCATATTTACAAGCAGCAAGAGATTCTCTTCCATAAGCTGAGTTGCCTACAAGAGGCTCAATGAGCCTAGCAAGCTGCCTGGGAGAAAACAGACCAGCCAAGCTGCCTGGGAAGAAACGGATCAGCTGAGCTGCCTAAAAGAGGTTCAAGCCACCTGCGCTGCCTGCTTGACGACCTACATCCACATCTGGTTTGTAGATCCACACAGTCTAACTCATTTCACAGGTCGGGCTGTAGCGGTGAAGGCAGCAAGAAACAAAGATATGTCTGAGACGCTAGAACATTCAGAACTTGAATGGCTCTTCAAGTGGGCTCTAAGGCCCTTTGCTGGGGAAGCTGTCCGGGTCCATTCTGCTCATGCTGTAGACCGGCAGCCCTCCCTCCCTCCCTCCCATGCAGGTCTAGCTCTCTAGCTTTGTCCTCTGGTGAGAGGCTGAGGGCTCAGAGCAGAGCCCACAGCATCTTTGAAGGTCAAGTTGCTTTTATACAGGAAATGGCAATTTTTAGTTCAGGAGTCAGTTGCCTGCTTTCTCTCAAGATGCTTTTTAGCTCAGGAAGATTCCCTGACACTAGACTTTCTCTGCCTCTGCGTATCTGTCACTGAAATCAACTTTCTCTTTACACAGTTGGCTCAAAGGGGGAGTAAGTAAAGAGTATCTTAGCCAGACAGATGGAGCAAATGTAGTTTTCTCACACATGGTAGAAGAAGGGGGAAAAATGGAAGGAAAGAGGTTCTGTAAGTACTCTATACCTGTACCTATAATGACAGCACTAATGGGTGGGACAGAGTTGAGGCAGAAGGATTGCCATCAGTTCAAGGCCATCCTGGGCTACATAGTGAGAGCTAGTCTAGCCTAAACTAGAATGAGACCTCCTAGGAAAGGAAAGAAAAAGAAGAGGAGTTACTAGTTCTTCCTAATTTTATGTTAGAAGAAAATACCTCAACTCCCAGCCTGGAGATTCAGCACTGACTCAGCTCTTCCTACTCGGTCTATCACGGGACCACAGTGTCCTCGCTTCTCAGGCGACAAGAAGAAACAGATGCATTCTGAAGCGTGAGAGTTTAGCTCTTGTACCGAAGAAATGAAGATCGTGTCAAATCTCTGGGTGAGAGAGAGGAGGGAACAAGCATCGATAGAGAAGCAGGAAATCACGGAAGAGACGAGAGCACAGCACATGCAGGAGAATGCAACCACTGGAACACCTGTGAGCAAAAAACAGATTGCAACTGGTTAATGTTAAAACTGCAATTAGATTGCCTTTTTTTTTTGAGAGGAGCTTACTCTGTAGTTCCGCCTCTGCCTCCCTTCTGCTGCAATTAAAGTTATGTGGTCCCTGGAAAATGTAAAATTATTTGATGAAAAAACTAGTTAGGGCACACATTATAACACAAGTTCACCCCAGTGCTGGGGGTGCCATTCAGCACCGAAGGGAGACGAGACAGACCTATAAGACATGCAAGGAAACAACGAGAGTCAAAGATTTCATATGCAGCTAGGATGCATTTGTGCCAAACAAAGTATTGTGCAGCGTTTCAAGGAACTGTGTCTAAATTTAAACCTTTGGATGAATAAGAAAAAGAAAGAAAGAAAGAAAGAAAGAAAGAAAGAAAGAAAGAAAGAAA
>NW_026596287.1:670473-710473 GCF_907164565.1 Psammomys obesus | reverse complement strand
CAAAACTGTAACAAAATGCCACTAGGAATGATCAGAATGAAACACTAAGGAACCTAAGCATGTTAAGGACTTTCCTAGCTGAACTAACCGCTGAGGCAGGAGAGTCAGTATGAGTTCAGTGAAATACAGTATCAACAAAAGAATGGATCAAAACATTGGGTTAAAAAAAAGAAACAGAGGGTGCAAAATCAGGTAATGCCATCAAAGAACCTTTTCAGGTTCAATTCCAATTATGACTGGTACAAGAACAAAAGAACAATCGTGTCAGGAGTGGGATTCGAACCCACGCCTCCATCCGGAGACCAGAACCCTCAAAGGGGGAAGCAATACGCTTGAGTCTGGCGCCTTAGACCACTCGGCCACCCTGACACACACTTCTGCTAGACTGAATAATCAATTCTTAGGAAAACGAGCCAGTTCCTGACTCCATCCAGGGTGCTGCAATGAAAGTTCTGATCCTCCCTAAAGGATGAAGCGGGGCGGGGAGGTGGGGAGTGACGGGGAGGGGGTGGAGGACTGAGGGTCTGCATGACGGGGGACTGGGTTAGGATGTCCCGGGAACTAGGCCCTGTCTCATTCACCGACCAGCTAAGCCCTTGTCTCCTCTCCCCACTTCTTTCTTTCTCACGGAGACTTTGATCCAGCATCCGTGCTTGCTTTTTACACAGGGGAGCTTCCAGCATTGTAAAACCTGCTTTAAATCAGCTACTGCTCTACTTGCTCCAAGTTTCTCGGTGGCCGGACAGAGGTCAAAGGAGAGTCAGCTGCTGTTGTTTCCTTCTGTGTGATTTCCTGATGTCATTCTAACTTAATTATCACTATAGGAGAATGCAGACTAGTGGGAAGGTCGAATTAAAGTCAGAGCAAGTAGGAGGTGATTCACTCTTCATCTCAGAACATGGTCGTACTCTAGGCAGGAATGGTGAGGGTCGCTTGCCGAGGCACTGGTGTGACTTGGTACCCTCATTTACACACAGCAGACTTGGTTCTACCCCGGACAAGGGCCATCCAAGGACGCTGGACCGCAGTTTGTTACAACAGCAGAGGACAAACGATTAAAAATAGGGGACCAAGGTGGGACTCCTCACCAATGAATCAAGTTTCCAAAACATTTTTAAGGTAGCATTTCCTCCCCAGCACGGGAGCCAGGCTTCCTTAAAAGGGCTTTCAAAATTAATTCACGTTGTTTGTACACACATGTGGCTACTGGAGGACAGCCATGGGGCTGCTTTTCCCATCCACCCCGTGGGTCCCAGAGATGGAACTTATGTTTTGAAGCTTTGTGCTAAGTACCTTTACCTACTAAGCTATCTCAAAAGTCCTGAAAGAAGTTTTTAACAAGTTCTAACTACTAGAAGGGAGGAGGGAGATGTTCAGAATGGTTTGAACACAACTATTGATTGAACAGCATGTTACATCTTTAATCATTTAAGGCAGCTGTGAGGACCCCCTTTGGAGGCCCTAACTTAGATATTTACATTATGATTCATAACGACATCAAGATTACAGTGAAAAGTAGCAACGAACATAATTTTATGGTTGGGGATCACTGCCAGGTTGAGGAACTGTATTAAAGAGTCAGAGCATTAGGAAGGTTGAGAACCACTGATTTAAAGGATAGTGTTCCTTTAAGTAAAAATATCCATTATCTGTAACAAGACTTGTTGACACTTATGATGACCAGAGAGGGAGGTAAATGGATCATATCTTAAATTCAGCCAATCAAATGAATACCAGGAAGAAAAAAACAGACTCTTCCCATCTTCCCTGGTGTCCTTTGATACCAGTCAATAGGTATTTAAACTATGGTTTATGATAAATGAATGACTACTGAATGACCCGGGGGCGGGGGGGAATTGCTGGCTTGGATAAACTAGTCACTACAGTCTTTGAATAAGTTGGAGGGTAAGGCTAAATAATGTAGAGAAATTTTAGTTCAGAATATGGCTGCTCTGGCAAGAGATCATATCCAAAGACCTTCTAGGTCTGTGTGATCCAGCTGAATATAGACACACCTTTAATCCAGAAGACAGAGGCAGGAAGATCTCTGAGTTCAAGGCCAGCCTAGTATAGAGCAAGTTTCAGGTAAAGAAAAGTTTGGGTCCAGGTTTGGCGGTACATGACTCTAATCCCAGCACTCAGGAGACAGAGGCATGGAGATCTCTGAGTTCAAGTCAGTTCAGGTCAGGCAGTTCCATTGAGTCAGTGAATTGAGAGGCAGTGAAATGGGAGTTGTGTCCATGGCAGTTCAATTTGTGGAATTCAGAGGCAGTTTTACCAGAACAGTTTTACAGAGACAGGTTGAAAAGAGAACAAGCTAGACACAGGTGAAGATAGGTGAAGATAGAAGAGCCAGGGAATGGGAAGGAGCCAGAAGATTAGAACAGATTGCTAGAGTTAGTTTGAGGCTAAGCAGAACAATTTAGTGAGAAACTGAGAGCGGCCAGAGTGAATCAGTCATCTTGGAGAGGAGTTTGAGACAAAATAGCTGAGTTGAACCAGCCAACCAGAGTTCAGAAAGAGCTAGAAATGGTGAGCTTATTCAGCAGTGAGTCTCACAGGCTGAAAACATTCTAGGCCTGGATTAGACTGTATAAGGCTAGAAGCTTCCAGGACTAGGCCGAGGTTAGCAGACAGAGGCGGTAAGCCTCAGAGATGACAAGTATATCAGGCGAATGAAAGATACTTCTACAAAATGAAGCAAACAAATAAAAAAACCAAAGCTCTAAAAAAATATGACATCAATGCCTGTAAGTGCAGGAAAACACCATAGATGATGGCAGCATCTTTTTTCCCGTCTTTGATTCTCTGGAGGATTGTCCTCCGTTGCTCCAGCACTTCTAAAAACAATCACTTCCTCCTCATTCTACCTGCAAGCTGGCAAGGGAGCCCACAGCTGTGATCTTCAAGGGTCTCTCTGCCCAAACTGAGGAGCTCGCTCCTGCCATCATTGATTCTTGGAATATTCTTTCTTCTTTCTTCAGTCACAAACATGATTTGGCTCAGCTGCTGAATGTAAATATAGCATGGAGATTCTGAGATGGCACGGGTAGCCAAGGCAGACTTTCTAAGACCCTGGTAGTCCCCAAAGCCAAGGAGTCTTTCAGCCCTTCCCAGTAACTTAAATTACTAATGAAATCAAATTGTCTATAGGATGCATAACAAGCATAGTTCCAGAGCCCAGGAAGCTCGGCTGGCAGGGCACTGGGTTTTTATTCCAAGGGTCCAGTCTTTGAGTCCTTGTTCAGGCAACAAGGATCAATTTTGACTTTGGACAGGCTAGATCAGAATAAATTCATTGTCATAGAAATTAAAACCTGATCTACCGTCATTGAGGTATACCTTCCAACTTGAGTGATTTGTGGGTTCTCTGAAGTTTAGGGCTGTGGTCACGAAAAGAAAAAAAAATAAACGACTTTCAGTTTAATCACTCAGTATTATGATTGTTTTTTGTTTTTTGTTTTGTTTGTTTGTTTTGTGGTACAGGAGAGTTTCTTATTCTAAAGGTAAGATCAGTGTGGCGCTGCTCACAAACAGAATCTTGGGAGTTGTGACATTTGTCTTTCAATCTCAAAATTCTTCATTTATCACACAAACACCCTGCAAAAACTGTTGAACTAAAATCCTAACAAGCATTATCGATTATGTCAGAGCCTGCACAAAGTCTGTGCAAATTCAATCCAGACAAAATCCCAGAGTGGAGAATGGGAAGTGGGCACAAAGTCCTGCACCTAACCCTGAAGCTAGTTGCAACTGATTATCTGCTGGGAGAGGGAAAATCAGGTTTCTCCAATGGAGTGACCCTGAGTTTATCAACAACATTCCAGAGCAGGCTTTATGATCAGGAGGAGCTGTTAGCCAACACAAAATGAACTCTATGTGTGCCTTTTTGTTGCTATGGTTTGTAGGGTTTTCTTTTTTTTTTTCCTTTGTGTGTGCGTGTGTGTGCGTGTGTGTGTGTGTGTGTGTGTGAGAGAGAGAGAGAGAGAGAGAGGGAGAGAGGGAGAGAACATGAAGCTGAATGGATAGGGAGGGGGGGGAGGATCTTGGAAGAATGTTGTGGGGGAAAGAACATGATCAAAATACATGGAAATGTATTTTTTTGAGAGCAAAATAATTAAACAGTTAATTTCCAGTAAAAAACAGTAACCTAAGACTTCGCACTTTATTGTCCCATAGATTACAGTCAGCTTTCCATTCAGCACCTAAGGAATCCTGAAGTGGAAACTGTTGTCTTAGAGTTAAACGATGCAAGGACAATGTTCACTCTGCGCCCGGCAGCCCAGCCCGGGTCACTCCAGCCCCGCCCGCCACTTGCCTAACACCCCGCAGAACGTCCCGGCGAATCCTCGGACAGGTCCTGAAATAGACGGGTACAGCTGAGAGCCTTCCTCAAGAAAGACTCATCATAGAGGCTGTCTGGTTAGGAGAGCCTGTGGTGATCTGATTCAAAATAAGCGTAAAAAAGTCACAGCTCACAGATGGAGCTATGTTTGATGACCCAAGACAGTAGCAAGAAAACAGACATATGTGTTAACTCCCCGTCGGGGAATCGAACCCAGGTCTCCCGCGTGACAGGCGGGGATACTCACCACTATACTAACGAGGAGCACGGGCTATAGTCTGGGCAATATTCATGGAAGGTCAAATGAAGGATTCCCACCACCACACCCCCATTACTTTCTTTCTTTTCTCTCTCGCTCTTCTTTCCCTTCCCCCATTTCTCCCTTCTCACCAAACACAAAGCTCTTCGTCTGCCAGGAACAATTAAGATGTGAGCCCTCGTCTCAAGGCCAAAGAATAAAAGAAAGTGTTGTGTGCATAAGCTTAACAACATCAAATAAACATTAGGAGCTTTAAATTTTTCTTAAAAACAAACGAACGAACAAACAAACAAACAAACAAAGATTGTGGGGCCAAGCATAGTGGCTCAAGCCTACAATTCCGGCACTCCGGAGCCAGAGGCAGGTTACTCTTTTTGAGTTCCTGGCCAGTCTAGTCTAGTCTAGTCTAGTCTAGTCTAGTCTAGTCTAGTCTAGTCTATATAGCAAGTTTGAGGTCAACCAGGGCTACATAGGCCATATCTCCAAAAGACAAAATAAACCAAAAATGGATTGCAAGTCAGGAGGAAGGCATGTGGAGAGGTGTGCTCATGCATTATCGAGAAGGCGAAAAAGAGCTGGAGAGACGGTTCAGCCATTAAAGGCTTGGTTCACACCCTAAACATCAAGCTGTCAAATGCTGGCTTGTCTAAGGAGAGGACAAGAACCAGCAGCTCTCCCGTGAGGGGGGTACTAGTTCAGATTACTAACGCACGGAAATGACAGTGTTAAAGGTGTTGGAGTAACACAGGAGCCTCTTTCTGAGAACACCGCGTCACCCTAAATAAAGGGAGAACAATATTATCGTGTTTACAAATAGAAAATAAATACCTCAAGGGCACTCTGTCTTCCCAAATTACTATATCTATTCAATTTGATTCCGATTAACTTGATTTTTTTTTCTCCCTGTCTTTTATTTTGCTTTTGCTTTTGTGAGGCAGGTTCTCTCTATATAGCCCTCGCTGTCCTGGCACTCCATATGTAGACCACCTGCCTCCGCCTCAAGAGTTCGGGGATTAAAGGCGTGCACCCCACACCCTGCTCTACCGACTGAGCTATCCAGGCCCTGAAGAGAAGCCTTGTTCACATATAGGAACAGAATCAGTAGCTACCATTTTCACTGGCAGCACAGGCTAATTGTTGGCTGGAAAGGCGATGGAGTCGGCCTGTAACTGTGAGGGGTTCACAGCATTTGTTCATGGGTTCTAGAGGTAGGAATCTGAGCAGGAAGGTGAGCGACATGAAAAACTAACCCTTTAAGCTGTAAACAGTTTGTGGAAGAAGGAAAGAGACAGAAGAAAACAATGCTATTAGACTGCTTCCAATAAATATGTGTAGTTAAATCTGCCACCGTCAACCTAAATACTGTAAACCAAGAAACAAACAATCTCTGGAAGGTTGGGGAAAAAAAAAAGTCAAGGCAGTGGGGACTAGGCCTTGCCATTTATTTCTGGTGGGAATGCTAACTGATAAGATCTTCATGAAGAGTAATTTGACTGTGTGTTAACTGAATTACATGTGCTTTAGTCATTTCTCCCAACAAGTTATCCTGAAAATCTATATCCAACAAAAAGATATTAATACATCTTTCCTCCATTGTTATTGAAGAGTATGGAAAATAACATAAATGGACAAGCATAGGAACATGTGTGGATATAATAGCTTGTGTGCCTTGGAGGATTTCCGCTGCTGTAAAACCAAACAGCAAAAGGCTGCATAGAGGAATCTGAGCAGATGGCAGGAGGATGGACTATTCATTTCCAGCTGTGGCTACAAGACAGAGTTGGAGGCCAGTGTAGGCTACATGAGACTCAAAAAGAAAGAAGAAAAAGTGAAAGTCAAGGTCTCTAGCATGCTATCTTTGGTCTCAAACAGTAGAGGAAATCCTTAGATTGTATGTTTTTCTCTATCAAAATGAAGCGAATGACTAATGTGATTCTTTTGAGTGAATGGAAAGGAACAGGAAAGCAGCAGAAGAAAGGCAGGGAAGGATACGATGTCACCTTCTTTATCTTTGCCCTGCCTCGAACCTTGAAAATGTTCCATTTCCTCTACGTATTAAAAGTAAAACAAAAAACATTCCACTAAGGGACATGGTGAAAGTGACATGGATCAAGTTTTTTCATTTCATGTCTTTTCATTTTTAAGACAGACATTCATCTCTGTAAGCCCCCACTGCCCTCCAGCTTGTGGTAATCCTCCTGCCTCAGTCTCTCTAATGCTGGGCTTACAGGTTTTGGCCATTATTCCTGGCTAAACACAATTATTTTAAGTGAAAAATAACGAGACTGAAAACGAGCACAATGAACTTGTGAACGGAGCGTTTTGGCTCCCTGCTATACAAGATACTCAGTGTTGAATCTCCAGCGCCATGGCTTCTACATGAGTATCAACTCGAAGGCCAATATGAGTCACCAGGCAACATGCGGATTTCAGGGTGAGGACAGAGAAGACGCAGGCCAGAAATCTGCGGCCAGTGTAGGCTTGGTGAGAAAAACAAAACAATAGGAAGAAAACAGGATCATTTGCGAACATGTTTGGAAGGCTTTCAACCAGAGCTCTGCCTCTCCCTCTCCCTCTTCCCGGAATCTTCTCAAGAAGGTACAACTTCTCAGCACAGGAGAGAGCTGTTCGAGTCATGAAGATAGAGAAAGGCTCTGCAAATATTTAGTCTAGCGTCACATCAGCTTAGGGATAAAGAAGCCTTTCAAAGGGATTTCTGGAGACACTTAACACATGTCACAGGCTAACACAGCTCAATGTGGCCTGGCACTCGCTGGAACTTGACTTTACCTGTATACGTTGATTATTCATAACGGACTTCATTGCGATGTTTTACCTGTGCACACAAAATTCACTCCCCATGGCCTTCTCTTGTCTCCTAAATGAAATGCTCCCTTCCAAAACCAGAGTCATAAAAATGGGAGCCAAAGCTGCCCACAAAATTCCAGAAAGTGGCCCACTACGTCCAGGAGCCCAGGGGCCTAAAGAACAGTCAATCTGTCACCCTGCGGTTAAACGCTAAACAAACACGCAGATTTATTGTATCCTCTTCCTTACTCTTCGCTAAATAAACCTGATGCTCAGACTCTGTTCCTCCTGCACCCTTGGATGCTGAGCCTCTGGGGTGAAAAACCCAGATGCCAACCTCTCAGATCAAGAAAGGTTTGTCCTCGCCAACACGTCTTATTATTAGGGTCAAGGAAGTTATATCCCACTAATTCCACCACTGGATATTTTTACTTTGTTCCTTTCGAAGTTGAGGGAAACTGTACCTGACCTAAGGTTTGTGTGGTTTTTGCTCTTCACTTTTGTTTTAATATAAAAACATCAATTTCCGCCTGGACAGGGACTTGAACCCTGGACCCTCAGATTAAAAGTCTGATGCTCTACCGACTGAGCTACCCAGGCTCCTGAAGAAGTGCTTTATCTCATGATAGAAAGCGACTCATTGATCCTTGAAACAGGTGGGGTTTAAAAATTCAGAATCTGTGTGTGTTTTAACCTACCCCCCCCCCCTCCATGCAGTTACCATGTCCGGAGCACACAGCACGATAATTAAACTTTTTTTTTTTTAGGTCGGGAATTGCATTCAAAGTGCGTTATGAGTTGCACGATTATCACGCTGCATTTTTCTGGGGGGGTCTTGTCATCCCCGCAGCGAAGCGCTTGGGTTATGACCCCCTCCTGCCCCTCTTCCAGCTCTACGGAGCATGTGGAGGTGAGCCGCACCCCTAAGGTCAAGACGGGGTCTTGGCGGGGGCAGGTGGTCCCCGTTTCTCTGCTCTTTCAGACTTGACAGTTTTCTGGAAGCGCCGAAGCGATGGCCAAACTTCGGTCTGCCTGTTCCATTTTTGATTTGGTTTTGGGTTCGGTGCTGGAGGCTGAGCCCACGGCCTGGGGCAAGCGGTGAGAGCGAGCCAGAGCCAGAGCCTTGCCACAGCTCTGTAGTTGTTCGTTAGAGTCAACACGCTCTGGGGAGAGGCAGAGGTGGTGATTGAGAAGCTGCAATACAGAAAAGTAACGGCAGAGTGTATTGTTTCTCAGCACGGAAAGAGTAAAGAAAAAAAAAAGCAATTAGCAGAGGATGGTTTCGATCCATCGACCTCTGGGTTATGGGCCCAGCACGCTTCCGCTGCGCCACTCTGCTGTGTGATAGAAGAACTTCTTGCGTGTGTTTTTGCTTGTTCTGTGGTTTTGGGCAGTCATGCACTCCTAATGGAGAGGGGAGATCTTGCTCAGGAGATAAGAAAACATCCAGTTAAACCGTACGTTTATAAGCGAGGGAATCTGGGCCAAGAAGATGGCTTAGAGGTTAAAGGCACTTGCTGCCAAGTCGGGGGACCTAAATTCCATTTCTAAGACCCGTATGTTGGAAGGAAAGAACCACCAAGGTGTCCTCTGATCTTCACGTGTGTCTCCTCCAGAAAACGACATAAACAAAGGAACAAAGAAAGAAAAACAAGTAAGGCAGAAATAAGACAGCAAGTATGACTATTTTAAATTGGTGTATCTTCCAGCATTTCCACCAATGGATAGTCTTATTTGCCCTATACCAGCATATTGGTCATTTTTAATGTGATTTTCCCCCCATTTTTGGCCAGTAGTGATAAGGTGGAAAGGCAAGTTTGAAATTTTTATGAAATAATTTATTAAGGGCTTGTTATCCCTTTTTCACAGTCATCATATTTTATCCTTCCTTTTTGTGTGATATTAATTAGCTAAATGTTATGAAAGGCCCTAGAATGTAGATGCCTCGTTGAAGCATTCTGAAACACAATAAATAAAAGAAAGAAAACTACTAAAAGTTTAAAAGATGGTGAGGGAGGGACACTTACAGTGTTCACATACCTGAATTCCTGGTCCCCAGTTGCTGGAATTGCTTAGGAAGGATTAGGTGGCTTTGTTGGAGGCGGCATGGCTTTAAGGTTTCAAAAGCCCAGGCCATTCATCGCTCCCCAACCCTTCGCTCTCCCTGTGCCATGCTGACAGATCAGATGTAAGCCCTCAGCTACTGTTCCAGCATTATACCTGCTTGCTTGCTGCCATGGTCCCCACCGTGATGGTCATGGACTAATGAATGCTCTGCAACTGTAAGACTCAAATTAGATGTTTTCTTTTATAAGTTACCGTAGTCACGGTGTTTCGTCCTGTAAATGGGAAATTAACGAAGAGAATGCCACAGACCCATAGGATAGAAAGAAGAGGTGGAGGAGGCAGGAGGCTCACAAGTTCGTGGTTAGCTTGGGCTACCCAGTTTTGACGGGCATGTTGGGTAACAGATTTCTGAATTCAAGGCCAGCCAGGTTCCAAAGAGACCAAAAGCCTCGGGAGCTACACAGTATCTCAAGCAAGCAAGCAAGCAAACAACAACAAAAATAAAATTTGAAAAATATATATAAAAAGAAGGAAGGGGTAGCCAGGCATAAAGATGCATGCCTTTAATCTCAACACTAAGGAAGCAGAGGCGGGAAGATTGATGCGAGTTTGAGGTTAGACTCTTTTACATATCAGGGTTCAGTCCAGCCACAACCACAGAGTGAGATCCTGGCTCAAAAAGCAGGGAGAGGAGGCTAGTGGAAGACTGGCTGCAGTGAGGATATCGGCGTTTTAAAAAACCCACTTATGTTATGGAAACATGTTTTTGCTTCAGTCCCAGGTTTGGGATATGGAGCTGCTTCAGATTGTCCATAGCCACTAACTATGATTTGTCTCATGTGCTAGGAGGGGGGTAAATTTTGCCAACTGCAGATAGTTTATGTTTGGAATTCTGGGGGCTCTTGAGAGGGTATAAATGTGGGAGCCCCGAGAGAGGGCCTGTAGTGGCTGCTTCTGCCATTGCTGTTGCTGGTCCCTGCTGCTGCTTTTGCTGTTGCTGGATTGCTGGCTGCTGGTACTCTGAGGAAAAGGACTGGACAAGCCCCACGGAACTTGTTGCCTCTCATCAGCAGTAAGTGGTCTAAAGAGAACTATGCCCCCTTTCCCCTCTAACCTTCTTTCTTGATGTCCTAGTGTTGAGGGGCTGGAAGGGATTGGGTAGAGAAGGAAGATCGATAAAGGAACCTAAGTAAAGTAATCAAAAGGCCCAGCTACACACACTATGTATTAGTAAATACATTATATTGTAATATATGTTATTACCTTAACCCATGTTTCTTTATTAAACGAGTCTTTGAAGGTAGCTCAAAGTACAGTTGTTGAAAACAGGCTAAACAACACTTACTTTTTGAGAGAGGGAGGTGGGTGGGCAGTATTATTAAAAGACTCATGAGGGAGTTCCACTTCCCTTATTGATTACTCTCATAAAATCTATAGAATCCTGATTTCTCGAAAACCTGCTCCATCTGGACAAAGGACAGTTCTGTTAGGAAGAATGTAGAAGAGCCATTATGCTAAAAGTTGTTTTATTTATGTATTTTATGTATATGGGTGTTTTGTCTGCATATACATCTGCCCACCAGAGGAGAACATCTGATCCTCTAGTACTACGGCTATGGACAGTTGAGAGCTGTTATGTGGGTGCTGTGAATTTAACTGAGGTCCTTTAGAAGAGCAGCCAGTGCTCTTAGCCACTGGTTCATCGTTCCAGTCCCTGTCGGTTACTTTTTATGTGTATTTACCCATGTGTGTAGCCATGGCATAGATGCAGAGGTCAGAAGACAGTCCTGGGAGCTGGTTCTCTCCTTCTACCATGTGGTTCCCAAGGATCGAACTCATGGCAAGGATCATCCCTCCGTCTCTGTTCTTGATTATGCTTGATGTTTCAGCGTAGTATGTCCCTTTGTCCGGGTGGTCAGCCACAGTGTCTCGTCATCATTGTCACAAGCCCCTTGCATGCTTCTCTCGTTCTCTGGATGCCTGAGCTTGGGCGTTTCTCAGGATGTTGAATGTAGTTAGTGTCTGCGGTTAGCAGCTCTCACCCCTCCAAGTGCCACCTGAGCGGAAGCGTTAACTTGGGATAAGTTATTATCAGGTATTAATAACGTGCATGTGCAGATTCCTTTCAGCAGTTGTAACGCTAGAGGGCCTCTGTCCATCTCCTGTTCCCATCGCAGACAGGAGGGTCAGCAAGCAGTTCAAGGCCAGTAAATTGGAGGCCAGCTTGGGTTCCATAGAATACCGTTTCAAAAACCTAAAGTAACAGCAACAATAGTTAAAAGTTACGTAAATTTAAAAACAACAACACAAACGAAGATACCTAAACAGCAATGCAGTAAATGCCAGCGGTAGAAGTGGCTCTTTTTTGGTGTTCTTCTTTATATCTGCATTAAGAAATTTGGTTACATCCCTACTAGTTTTGGTCCTGTATTTCAGGTGTTAGGGGTCAGGACTGGGCAGTCTGTTCCTTTCCCTAACAATTCTGATGTGTGACAAGAATCTTGCAAGAAAAGGAGGACGACGAGGTGGAGGAGGAGGGGGAGGAGGAGAAGGAGGAGGAGGGGGAGGAGGAGCTGCTATTCCCGGTACACGATTACCTGGAGAGCACAAGCAAACTCGTCCTCCCTTCCCTACAGGTACTCCAATTCGCTCTCAGTCCTGCTGCTTGCGCCTCTTGAGTTCTGAGATTTACAAGCGTGAGCCACCACGCCCAGCCAGCAAATTTAACCTCTAAAATTAGGGCCCCCAGAAATAAAAAGAAGCGGGCGTGTGTCACGGAGTATGCACACTCTCTGGAACGACCCTCTAAAGAAGGGCAGACAGGAGAGGCTGCTGGAGTGCCCGCCTCTCTGCTCTTCCTGCGCGCTGCATGGTGATCCTCGGGTTTCCTTAAAGAGCGCCAGACCCAGCGGGCTTTGCACTACAGAACTGGCTTTTCAAGCAAGGTGACGGGGGCTCGGGGGTGAAATTCAGGGAGCGGGGAAGCGACCCCGGCAATTTCCAGACTGCGGAGGCGGGCGGGCTCTGCGTCCTGTCCCCTATCTAGAAAGCAGCACACGGAGCCAGCAGGTGCGCAGGAATGCTGTGTGTCAGTCCATCAGCCCGTGCCTTCCGCTAAAACTTTTCGTGGATGCTGGTTCCAGGTAAACCGGGGCGAGGGTTGGGGGGTTGGGGGGAGGTCACGTGGGTATTTCCAGACTCAAGGTTGCACCCCGGACGAAGGATGCTTTCCGCGCCACGCGCGCGCTCCCGTGCGTCCCTCTGTAGAGTGTGCACAGCCAGCACAGAGAAAGCATGCTCCAGTGGCGCAATCGGTTAGCGCGCGGTACTTATACAGCAGTATATGTGCGGGTGATGCCGAGGTTGTGAGTTCGAGCCTCACCTGGAGCATGTTTTCTTCCCTTTCCGGCTCAAACGTGTCTGGAAATGCATTTTTCCTTCCAAGAAAACAACAAACGGTAATATTTTCCGCGGTGCGAACACATAAATTCCTATGATAAAGGGCGTCTCATTCATCGTGGGAGACAAGAGAAATTGCTTGTGAGCTAATTTCTAGATAAGCAGAATGGAAGCGCCTCAGCGTTCCCCCTCCAAGGGGGTTCCCCCATCCCAGGACAAGGTGCTTAGCTTTTGGGGTCTGAGTCAGTACCTGGTAACACTACCACTGGTCTTATGTTTTGCTGTTTTCAGAGAGCTTGCCTAAATCTATCATTGTGCTGAGTCCAGCCTCACCATCTGTTTCAGAGAAGCCTTCCCAGATACGCCCGGCACTGGAGAGGCTGGACGACTGCCCGGAGATGAAGGCCAGTGCGGGACACACAGTGAGATAAACTTAACCATCCCAGCTCCACCTGCTGTCAGCTTGGCTCATATAAACATCTCCGTCAAACATACTTTATCTTGTAATGGGATGACTGAGGTTAAAAAAAAAAAAAAAAATGCCCTGTAGGAGTCAGGATTGGCCTGGCCCTAAGATGAACTGAAGTCACTTGGACTGTGACATCACTCATAAGGATGGGTATCACAGCCTAAAAGTAATGCTCAAGGTTTTTTAAGGGGAAAGGACATTGTTTAAGGGGAAAGGACATTGTCTGTGACAAGTAAATTCTGGGAGATAAGGGAGGAGCCTGTCTTATCAGCCTACAAAAGACTAGGTTGTGAAACTGCATCATTTTCCCGGCATTCCAGGAAGACCAGCTCGGTCCACTGAAGAGGTGAGCTGCGCTAAGTTTAACTTTCCCGGCTTCTCCGGTGCCCCTCTGTGCACACAACACCTTTCTGTCCTCTAAAGAGAGTGTGGCCACCACCAGGCAACTTTCCTCTGTCGCCCCTGTCACTGTCCAAGGGCTCATGAACAAAATGGCTACGGTGACATGAATGCAAGGTTTGTTGCTGTTCGAGACAGGGTCTCATTGTGTAGCCCTGGCCGGCCTGCAACTTTCTCCATAGACCAAGCAGGCCTCAAGCTCACAGACATCTGCCTAGGGGTTAGAGGCAGCTGTTGCTCTATCCAGCCAGATGCAGGTTTATCATAGGTCATCAAATTGACTTTCACTCACCAATTCCTAAGTGTCCAGTTTCCCCCAGAAGAAACTAGTGCTGAGATCCTCCCTAGTGGGGCATAAAAGTCAGCTACCCAATAGCAAGTTTGATTGCATTTATCTATTTTGGTCATGGGTAGGGAGGCCTTTTGTTCATGCTGAAATAGATGTAAATATGGATGGAAGCTTATCTTCAATTGTCTGCAATGCTCCTGCCAAAACCAGCATGTGTGGACTTGGAGATCACCTGTTTGCTGTCTCGATGTTCCAGACATCATGCTTCTGGTCAGAGAATTGTGCTGCCTCTATAATAGTTTGTCCGCTGGCCCACCCACACTTGTCAGTTCTCCACCTTATCTATTCCTCATCATCCTGAAGCAGCTGGATTGACATGGTGACACCAGCTAGAAGGTGATTCCTTCCTTGCAGGGGAGGGTGTTCCTTGCACTGGGACACAACTTTCTAGGAGGTTATGTGTGTTCTGAGTCAGAATCTGGTATATGGTGTTATTTTGCCCACAGCCAGTATTTAGATATCCAGAATGAACAGATAAAAATAAAAGCAGCATCATTCACTGTGACTCCTAATGGTCCACTTGCGGATCTTTGGTTCCTGTTCCCACAACTGCATGTCTTTCTGGCTTGGAATCTTAGCTCTGATGGAGGGACGCTTCCCTTAAAAGGTGTAATTGTGAGGTTACTGACTGCTTCCTCATGCCTCACAGACCAGTAAGGCAGATGGTGGACTAGAGTGACTTACCCTGACGATCAAAAGGAACACGAACTATTAATCAGCTAATGGGTAAGAAGGGGCACATGTAAAACACAAGAGATCCTTTAGACTATCTCCTCATAGTACTGTGCCTTATGGTTAGGGTTGATGTCCAGACCTGTAGCATGACATTAATAAAGTAACAATTTTTCGTTAGCCCCACTAACTCCCAAAATAATTGACACAAAGAGACTATAATTTATTTTAAAAGCTTTAAAGCACTAGAGCTGGGCAGATATCAACCCTCTAAGCTATTTTAAAATTTCCCAGCTGCACAGTCCACGTTACCTGCCTTAGTCATTCCCATGTGGTATGCTTCTGTTCTATCAGTCTGTCCTCATGACAATGTGCTCATGGTCCATTCTTCCCCACGGTGACTTCCTTCTCTCCAGCTTCCTCTCCTCCTCCATCTTCTTCCTCTTCTCCCACTTCTGCCAGCCTTGTGGTCCCTATCAGACCCCAAGCCTGGGAACCTAAGGCCTGCCTACATCTCTTCTGCCCAGCCCAGGCTGTCAGCAACTTTGTTAACCAATCAGGGATAGTTGGGGAGCAAAGTTACACAGCATCACTTTGTATATGTGAGAATGTGCTTGTCTGGGGTGTAACCAGATCTTAGCGGGGCAGTGATTAGCATTAGAATACAAAGCAGCAGACCAGCCTCCAATACAGACCCATCAGGAAAATGAAGGTATAAGTAGAATTATTTAGACATTACTGCAGAGCAAGGTGTCCACATGGAGGCATTGGCAGCAGGCACATCAGTGTTTCAATATCAAGGTACCCTGTGGGTCTCACAGGGTGGGACACCTGTATGGGTTTTCTTTGAGGGTCTGGCTCTCTGCACCATGTAGGCAAATATTACCAGGGACTCAAACTTTTGAAACTCTGAGCATGCTTAATAAAGAATAAATTTCTCTACACAGGTTTCAGGATGCCTGTTGGTATAATGTTCTTTTGGAATATATACAATTTACCCTTGTTCATTCAAATGCTGATTTCTCTCCCCTCAACCACTCTCTGGTTTCAATCCAGACATTGCATTGTGATACTTATTCTAAGCATCACCTGTCTCAACTTTGTGTAAACATGCCAAAATAAAACAACCAGCCTCAATGGAGAGAAAGGCGTAGGAGGGAGAGGGGAGGAACCAGAGGAGAGGAAGGAGTGGGAGACAGAGGAGGAGGAGAAGTGGCAGGAGAGAAGCTGGGGGAGCAGAGGCTGGAGGAGAGGTCTTGGAACTACGTGGAGAAATGAACAGGACCTAGGATATCACTCAAAGCAAGTATAACGTGGGAAATCTGAATGGTAGGCGCTATGCAGGCTTGGAGGTTTGGATGGAGTAACTATTGCCCAGCATTGTGTTCTAGGTTAACTAAAAAAAATCCTAGTCTCTGTGTGGTGATTTGGTTAAACAGCTGTTTAGGATTAACAGCAGCTTTACTAAAAGTTATATCAATAGTATATATTAAAAACCTACACAACAGATGCCCTAAGGCAGACTGCAGTTAGAGTTCTTTGCTGTGGATGTAAACATGTTTTTGTTTTGATCCCAGGTGTAGGATTTGGGGCTGATTCAGATTGCCCACAACAGCAAAGTATTTACCTCATGCAGGCTCTGACAGGGGCTCTTTGCCAGATGCAGATAGTTTAACTCTGAGAACGCTGGAGAGGGAATAAATGCCAGAGCCCAGAGAGTGTTGGAGGATTTTTCTCCGAGAAAGAATGCTTCTGATGCCCTCCCTCAATCTGCTACTCCTGGTTGCTATTGATGCAGTTTCATGAGAAGACATTGGAGATATACCAAAATGAAGATTGGACTTCCCACAAGGAACCTGACGACTCTAACCAGCAGGAAGGAGCTAGAGGGAACTCTGCCCCCTTTCCCCACTAACTTTCTTTCTCTCTCCTACCTGGTGTTGGGGTGCTGGAAGGAGTTGGCATGGAGAAGAGGTATTAAGAATCATAAATTAAATAGAGTTAAAATGTATGTTTACAGATTTTTAGGCTAACCTAGTTTGGTCCTGCTCAGAGGCGTTAAGGTCCTTGGTCTGAGGCAGAAGAAGTCTCTTATTCTGAATAGCTGAGCATGGCTGTCTTTCTCAGAATGGCATTTTCAACTGTTTGTCGACTAGTTCTTTCATGTTAGGCAGGTTGGGATCTCATTATTTCCTTTAATACAAGATAAAGTATGTTTTATGGAGATGTTTATATGAGCCAAGCTGACAATAGAAAGAGCTGGGATGGTTAAGTTTATCTCACTGTTGGTCTCAGGCTGGGCAGGCACTGATTATGTATCCCAGACTGGCCTTCATCTCCAGGCAGTCTTCCAGCCTCAGTTTCTCCAGTGCAGGGCTTATCCAGGCAGGCTTTTCTGAAACAGATGATGAGGCTGGACTCAGCTCAAGGATAGATTTAGTTTCACGGCAAACCTTGTGGAAATAGTAGAACATGAGTCCAGTGAGAGCATTACCAGGTACTGACCCAGTCCCCAAAAGTGAAGAATCCTGTCCTGGGATGCGGTGGGAAAGGGGGAACACTGAGGCTCTCACGTTCTGCTTACCTAAAAATTAGCGAGCAAGAAATTTCTCTCGACTCAAGTACTTTTACTCCCGTGTTTGAAATGGAGCAGATGCCCTTGATCACAGGCAATTATGTGATCGAACCATGGAAAATATGACCATTTGTTGTGTTCTTGGAAGGAAAAAAAAAAAATTATTTCCAAACATGTTTGAGCTGGAAAGGGAAGAAAACATGCTCCAGGTGAGTCTCGAACTCACAGCCTCGGCATCACCCGCACAAGTTCTGCTGTATAAGTACCACACGCTAAACAACCGCACTGACTGGACACGTGCTTAGTTGATTTTAAGTAACGAAACAAAAGCAGATTTTTCTGTGTGTGCAATGAAAACTACATATTTCTCGAAGGAGCTCTTTAAGCTATATTCACAGATTTAAACGAGGGGGTCTGAGATACTGCAGCAGCAGATTCCGCCCTGAGGCTGTAACAGTTGATGAAGTTACCCTGAAAGGGGGCTCATGACCCCACGTTTCTCTTTTAGAAGCGCGCCAACCTACACTACAAATGGAAACTTCTCAGTAACTTGTTCTCTATTGCCTGTTTCTTCCAAGTCGGTTCAAAGCAAATTCTCGGAGACCCGGGCACACGTCAGCATCTAGGCTGAGAACTGGGGCTACCAACTCCACTGCACATAGGAAATCGGCCATGGCTTTCCTTCTCGGTATGGAGAGGTCCAGGGAACCATGATGATGCTAGGGGCAGAACAGAGCCTGGCACATGCAGCCATTAGCTCTGAGCTCCACTCCTTTCCCTGAATCTTACACATACACTCAATAACATCTGCTTTTACACAAATAAGGCCGTGTGTGTGTGTGTGTGTGTGTGTGTTCCTACTTCCTTTTGGGGCATTAGCGAAAACTGAGGAAGGACTTAGCTTCTTAGACACCTGAAGATTTCCAAAAGCCCTTTTCTATGATAATCCAAAATTACGCGGTTCCTCATTCTATCACGGGGTCATTAGGGCAGCGTCGGCAAAGAAACAAAGTGCACAGTAGGGTGTGAAAAAGAACCTCTTGCCGAAACCCGGGATTGAACCAGGGACCTTTAGATCTTCAGTCTAACGCTCTCCCAACTGAGCTATTTCGGCCTGGCCTTGGGTGTCTGGCCAGTTGTATCAGGGCTCCAAAGTGTCCCCGGAAGGGGACAAGGGACAGAAAAACCAAAAACCAACCAACCAACCAAACAAATAGAAGTCAGGAAAGTAAAGAGTCGAAAGCTGGAGTCCCAAGGTCGAATGGTGAAAGCCTGAGAGTTTATTAACAGCTCTTTTTATATCCCCAAATAGAGAAGCAGAAAACAAGTCAGGGGGAAGAGCAGCAGAGAGCAGAATTACAGGGAGCTCAAGAGAGCTCAATTTCTCCTTTAGCAAGGTACGTTCTGGCATGGCAAACAAAGCATTTTACATCTCAGAGTCTGGCACATTTGACCACATACATACGAGGGTATCACCAAGCGCCAGACCCGGGACTACTGCCCTGCCGGAAGCCCCGCCAGTCCGTAGCTGGCTTGGCTCTGGCTAGGTGAGGGGCAAAATGCCCAAATCTCATCACCTCGGGGCAGTCTCCGGTCTAGCACCCAACATTTCTGGATCAAAGTTTTGATTCTCCCTGTTCCTGTGTCTCTCAAGTCTAACGGTTCTCTCTTCCTGTCCCGCTTTCTCTCTTCTTTCTCTGAAGCAAATGTTTCCTACAGTGTTAGTTCCTTTTATGGACGCTCTGTTTCCCCCACCCCCACCCCACACCCCACCCCGCGCAATGTATTTGCAGGAAACAGGTCACTTAAAGAGAGGAAATGCCAAAAAAGAGGGGCTGAGGGGTGTTAGCTGGGAAGCGGGGGGAGGTCAATGCAGAAGTTGATGGGAGAGGAAGGATGAATAATACTAAGACTGTGTGAACAAAAGCAACATAGGCATTATTTTACGTTTACCTAAAATTACAATCCCTCTCTGTTTAAATGAACTTCTACAATACGTGGGGTGATAATGATTTTCCCAAGAGCCATAAACTATTTAACGAAAGCTCCAGCACCAGGTGCAAGAAGCCTCCTTTAGAGTTGTTGGTTGGAGAAATACAAGGGACTCCCCAAGGCATTGACTTTTTCTGTCCCTTGTCCCCCTCCGGGGACATTTTGGAGCCCTGATACAACTGGCCAGACACCCAAGGCCAAGCCGAAATAGCTCAGTTGGGAGAGCGTTAGACTGAAGATCTAAAGGTCCCTGGTTCAATCCCGGGTTTCGGCAAGAGGTTCTTTTTCACACCCCACTGTGCACTTTGTTTCTTTGCCGACGCTGCCCTAATGACCCCGTGATAGAATGAGGAACCGCGTAATTTTGGATTATCATAGAAAAGGGCTTTTGGAAATCTTCAGGTGTCTAAGAAGCTAAGTCCTTCCTCAGTTTTCGCTAATGCCCCAAAAGGAAGTAGGAACACACACACACACACACACACACACACACACACACACACACACACACACGGCCTTATTTGTGTAAAAGCAGATGTTATTGAGTGTATGTGTAAGATTCAGGGAAAGGAGTGGAGCTCAGAGTTAATGGCTGCATGTGCCAGGCTCTGTTCTGCCCCTAGCATCATCATGGTTCCCTGGACCTCTCCATACCGAGAAGGAAAGCCATGGCCGATTTCCTATGTGCAGTGGAGTTGGTAGCCCCAGTTCTCAGCCTAGATGCTGACGTGTGCCCGGGTCTCCGAGAATTTGCTTTGAACCGACTTGGAAGAAACAGGCAATAGAGAACAAGTTGCTGAGAAGTTTCCATTTGTAGTGTAGGTTGGCGCGCTTCTAAAAGAGAAACGTGGGGTCATGAGCCCCCTTTCAGGGTAACTTCATCAACTGTTACAGCCTCGGGGCGGAATCTGCTGCTGCAGTATCTCAGACCCCCTCGTTTAAATCTGTGAATATAGCTTTAAGAGCTCCTTCGGGAAATATGTAGTTTTCATTGCACACACAGAAAATCTGCTTTTGTTGCTTCCTCATTCATCTTCTGGCCGGTTAGCTCAGTTGGTTAGAGCGTGGTGCTAATAACGCCAAGGTCGCGGGTTCGATCCCCGTACGGGCCAGTGAGCAGCCTTTTGACTACAGCCAGATTTCCCCAACGTGGTGCCGGGTTCCTTAATTTCCAGCAGTTGTGAAGCCAAGTCACCCGCGTCTCCAAGTTTCAGGACAGTGTAGTCTGCACAATGACCCCGTTCTTTTAAAAAGTTCAAGAAAGAAAAAGCAAAGATTCCCCCCCCCCAGTGACGATACACATCAGGAGGCAGAGGGCGGAGGTGCTCACGGGTTCGAAGCCCATGACGTCGCGGCGAGTGTGAGAGCTTTTAGAGGGAGTCGGGGGAAGGCATGAAGTCTTCTCTCTCCCTCAGGGTACGGGGGGAGCCCACTCGGATAGCAGTCAATGGGAGCTTTCTTCTGTGTCCGTTGCTCAGCCTCGTCTAAGCAACCGTGTGCTCTGCACCGCGCCGGGAGGTGCGCAGGGCCCACTCTCTGCTGCATCTGACAGAATCCCTCCCCTCTTGGCCTGGTGCAGAGAAGAACTCCGCCGTTCAGGTGCGCGCTCCGAGGATTCCTTTCCGCGCTCCCTCAGCGCCCTCGCTCCCTCCCGTCTTCCCGCTGGGTAGTTCGGCTGTGTTAGTCGGTGCCAGTGTCTGTGAGATCGCGGATCTGCCTCCACCTCCGAACACTGCGTTTCTGGTCCACAAGCCAACCGGTCTCTCTTTTACCGTTTTTATTTAACTTAGTTTACACTAGTTTTAAGTTAGCATGCAAAGCAATAGCTTTCCCTGCGGCATCTTCACACAAATGTCATTATACTTTGATATTATCATCCCACTTGCCATCCTGGGTTCTCTTCCTTGCCGGTTCTCTTCCTCTCTCCAAATCCTCTTCAGATCCTACACTTCTTTTTACTCTCTTGTCCCACACCTCCAATCCACCCCCCCACCCCCGCCATCCCACCTCCCACACCTTAGACTTTTTCCTCCCCTTTCTCTGTCCTCTTTCTGATTTCCTGCCCATCTTGCATTTCTTCTGACTCCGGGAATTAAGGAAGAGAGAAAGTAGGAAAAAACAAAACAAAACTGTCAGAAGATGGGTGCTTAATTGCTTT
Source organism: Psammomys obesus (assembly GCF_907164565.1). Lineage (NCBI taxonomy): Eukaryota > Metazoa > Chordata > Mammalia > Rodentia > Muridae > Psammomys > Psammomys obesus. Next base: position 688,984 of record NW_026596287.1, on the reverse strand, counting down.
GGAAGTAGCTTTCAGACTCAGAAAATTAACTTCACAGATCACGAATGCCTGGGCTCTTGAATACTATGAGCTGTTTCTGTGTGTATTTGAATGACAGCGTTCAGGAGAGAAGCAAGCTGACAGTGGGCAAACCAGGAGAAGCAGCAAGCCAGCCAAGCAGCGCTCTGCCATGGCTTCTGCGTCAGCTCCTGCCTCAAGGATCCTGCCCTGTTTGGGTTCCTGTCCTGACTTCCTCTGTTGATGAACAGCAATGTGGAGGTGTAAGCTGAATGAACCCTTTCCCTCCCCAACTTGCTTTTTGGTCATGGTGTTTTTCATAGCAATAGAAACCCTAACTAAGACACATACAGATTCTACACGTGAAGGGAAAATATGCCGTGTTTTGTATCTCCCTCCTTTTAGACCTTTTTCCCACGGTGCTTCAGTCTCCTTGTTTTCATAAAGACCGCTTTTATCTCTGAGATACTAGTTATGCTATAGGGAGAAGACCAATTTATTTATTTATTTTTTCAGCTTTGTGTTTGTACCTCTTTTCTGTGCCTCGTTCTGAACTTTGTTACTCTAGTTCAGCTGGATCACGTACCACACTGACTTTCCTACAGTATAGCTGAATGGATGTGGGTGAGGCACAGCATTCATCACTGAGCAGTTCTATTTTGCGGAATGTACGTGTTGCAAAAAATGAGGTGTCTTTCCATACACTTCAGAAGATATTGACCAGTCTTTTCCTCGTGTTGCAAAAAGTACTTACTCACCAATGATAAATTTATTGTAAAGTGGCATTATAACTCAACAAATAACGAACGAAAGGCACTTAAATGTAAACCAGAATTCAGCTCGTGGGTGTTCGCTGGATGACTTCAGGCTGTAAAGGGTTTGTCTGGGTAGGATGCTGATCTCACCACTAGATCATCAAATATTTTGCAGAAATCAAGCAGGAAAATGTAGCTGTAAGCGGAATTTGAACCTGAACCTGCATGGGGGAGCTCCATCGGATTCAAAGTCCAATGCCTTAGAGGTGTATTCATCAAAATAAATAAATAAATAAATCAACATGTATCATTTGCTGGAGAGGAGGCTGAGCTCCACTTGACAGGCACTCTCCAGAGAACGCTCTCTTCTACGCCAACCGCCCAACTCTATCACAGCAGAACTCCTCCTTGTTCCTCAAGAAAAGGCAGCACACACACTGTCTCTGGCGTGTGGTCTGTTTGTTTGTTTGTTTGTTTGGTTGGTTTTGCCTGCCAGGTGTCAGGCACTCTGAAGTAGGTGAGGTATGTAAGTGGTTACAAAAAAAGGGGTGGCTTCTGTTATTACTATAAAACCCTGTGCTTAGTTTTTCTGGAGTTTTAGAGTACATGTTGAGTATAATCTTGCACAACGGGAACGTTAATCTACAGTTACTGAATTTGTGCATCAGGCTGGGGCCAGCTTCAGCTGGCTGTTGAGCCTTCTTCCCAAGTGAGGAGGAGAAATGACAGTGACTGTCAGTCAGGTGAACATGGCAGCGCCATCCTCATCTCTGAGAGTCTTTCCGTGGGTTCCCTGCTTACTCCTGTTAGAAACCCACAGAACCATCCCAACTTCACACAAAAAAGCACATGAACAAAGTGAGAGTAGGCTGGCATACAGTCTCCTTTTGCAAAAAGGGTGTCCCTGAATCCCAGATAGGCTGGCAAGAATACTTGGCCAATTTCGCAGTATTCTGTGTTTCACTTGTAATGTACGTAGTGAGTTCATCTCTCAAGGGGAGTGGGAGCTTAGCCTCACAACCTGATTGACTGCTAAGCCTCACAAAGGAGAAGGGGAAGGCTCAGGAAATATGAGCCTCTGCAGGACTAACTTTTGACAGAAGCAAAGCAAGAGAAAACAAACAGCAACAGAGACTAAGGCTTTTCATGCTCCTGAGCCCTATGTGACTATGAACTCTGTGAGACTCAGTCCACCAGGGCAAAGGCAGTCCTGTGAAGCTCTTTCTTTCCTTCCCACTTCTTTCACTCCTTAGGTTATTAGCTCCACATTCTTTGTGTCCATTGCCTATCTATCTATGTATCTATCTATGTATCTATCTATCTATCTATCTATCTATCTATCTATCTATCTACCATTTACATACTCATCTCTCCAATCCAATCAGGAACTTTTTGGAGGCATAATAGTGTCTTTTATTTTGGGGGACGGGTGGGTGAGAAGGGAGGTTAGTGACAATGGAGCAGGGTTTCTTACCAGGCAGGCATGTGCCTGTCATTCCAGCACTGGGGAGATAGAGCAGAACGGTCAGGAGTAAAAGACCAGCCTTTAATACTTGGTCTATACAGAGACCCTCTCTCTCACGCCTCCCAAACTTGAATGCTATCAAGTTGCCTATAATAGGGTACTTACTCGGACAGTGCTCTCAATGGTATAAAATTTACTCTCACTTTATGTCTCCCTTTATTGTTTTCTCTTATACTCCTCTTCTGCTTTTAAGAGATGGCCACTTTTTATTTTATTATCAGCTGTCTCTTCTAAACAGCAGAATTTTATTTCTAGAAAACTAAGAAATCCCATGAAAAGAGCAGTGTTTGGGAACCAGGTGAAACATTTTGGCATCGTTTAATCCCAATCTTAGTGCTATATACCTCTTCGTTTTTAGTCAGTCAGCGTCTTACTATGTAGTCCTGGAATTAGAGAGATCCTCTTGCCTCTGCCTCCTGAGCACAGGGATCAAAGGCGTGCACCATCATGCCCAGTTCACCTCTGCTTTCTTTGGAGACTTTGAAGGCTGTACCTTTAATGCCATCCATCAGAGCCCTTCCCTTTTCTCTCCGCCTGGGGAGGGAGGTGGTCTGCTTTCTCACTGCTGCTTTTCTCCTTGCCCTGGACTTTGGGTACCATGGATGTTTCAACCCTTCCTACTTTCTTATTCTTTTATAGTTGCTTTTGCAGTTTAGGGGTTTCTGTTTTTGAGTCCCAGGAAACAGCCCTTGAACATTTAATTTTACAGGTGTCCAAGTTGCTTGTGTCTGTTTAACTCCTAGACCTGGACATTGCCTTTCTTCTTTATCCTGCACTCTTTCTTCTGTAATAATGTTAGCATTTATTAATACTTTAATAATGTAATATTTAAAAAATACTCACCAGCTACACTTGAAACAGGTTTGTTTTTCACGGCCTGTGAAATATACTAGTTTTTCGTAGAGAAATTTTAATTCAAAACATGGCTCCTCTGGCAAGAGACAATATTCTTGTGGAATGTATACAATTTACCCTTGTTCATTCACATGCTGATTTCTCTACCCCACTATCTGATTTCAATCTGGACATTGCATTGTGATGTTTATTCTAAGCATCACCTGTCTCAAGTGTATGTAAACATGCCACCATTTGTTCAATATATTGTCAATTAAACATCCAGCCAGTGCTGAGCAATGGAGAGAATAGGATGGGACATCCTGGTTTGGAGGGGAGGAGAAAGAAGCAATAGGGGGGAATCAGAGAGGAGAAGGGCAGGAGAGGACTTGGAACCAGGACGAGAGATGAACTGGACCTAAGATATGACTAAAAGCAAGCACAATGTGTAATATCTGAATGGTTGGAGGCTATGTAGGCTTGGAGGTTTAGGATGGAGTAACTATTGTTCAGCATTGTGCTCTAGGTTAATTAAATAATTCCTAGTCTTTATGTGGTGATTTGGATACACAACTGGATTAGGAATAACCACTATATTTTTCTAATAATTTGTTTAACTTTATTTTATGTGCATTAGTGTGAAGGTATCAGATCCCTTGGAATTAGCATTACAGACAGTTGTGAACTGCCATGTGGGTGCTGGGAATTGAACAAGGACGGGTCCTTTGGAAGAACAGACAGTGCTCTTAACCACTCGAATAACCACTTTTAACCTAAAAGATAAATCAATAATAAATATTAATATTCTACAGCAGATCACATTCAAAGGACTTTTAGGTCTCTGTGATCCATGTGGAATACAAACATGCCTTTAGTCCCAGGAGACAGAGACAAGCAGATCTCTAAATTCAAGGCCAGCCTGGTATAGAGCAAATTTCAGATAAAGAAAAGCTTAGGTCCAGGTGTGGTGGTTTATGTCTTTAATGCCAGCACTCAGGGGATGGAGGCATGCAGATTTCTGAGTTCTGGTCTTTTCTGCTCTGGCAGTTTGGTTGAGTCAGTGCGTTGAGAGGCAGTGCAGTGGAGCTGAGTTTGTGGCAGTTCAGTTCTCTGAGTTCACAGGCAGTTTTACCAGGACAGCTTTACAGAGACAGGTTGAAAAGAGAAAGCTTGAGAAAGGTGAAGACAGAATGAGCCAGAGAATAAGAAGAAGCCAGAAGATTAGAACAGATTGCTAGAGTCTGGGGCCAAGCAGAGATATTCCGTCAGAAACTGAGGGAGAAGCCAGATGGGACCAGCTTGGAGAGGTTTGAGCCAAAACAGCAGAGTTGAACCAGTCAGCAAGCATTTAGAAAGAGCTAGGAAGGGTGAGCTTATTGAGCAGTAAGTCTCTTTATGGGGGCTGGACTCTTCTAGGACCAGGCCTAGGTTTGAAGATGGAGGCATAAGCCTCCACGATGACAATTAAATCAAGAGAATAAAATTTACTTTTACAGATCCGTGTCGTCATCCCCCACCTCCCCACAGCCAGAAGGGTAGTCCTGGCTGTCCTGGAAGTCTCTTTGTAGACCGGTCTGGCCTCAAACTCAGATATCTGCCAGCCTCTGACTCCCCGGCACCATGCCTGGTATGCTAGGTTTTCTTAATGCTTCTCCTGCCAAGTTCTTAAGAAATTGAAACAAATTTTTTTTTTCAATTAAAAACCAAAAATGAAAAAGAAACTGAAACGATTGTAAAATATTTTTAAAATTGTATTTTTATTAGATGTGTTTATTTTATGTTTACGAGTATGTAGGTGCACCATATGTATGCAGAGCTCACAGCGGTCAGAAGAGAGAGCCGGATCCCCTGGAACTGGAGTCATGGATGGTTTTGGGCCACCATGTGGATGCTGGGAACTGAACCACTTGCAAACTATTTTGCTGTTGCTAAGTGCAAGTTTGTTTCTTCTGGGACCCAACCTCCCTCATTAGCTTTTGCTGCTTTTTATTTCAAACCCCACAAAAGCAAATTGCTTAGGATTGCCGTCTCAAAACAACAGACAAAACCCTCAAAGACAGACCTCTCTATTTGTAAATGACACTTGGTCCTTGAGGAAGGAAGCTCTGGATAAATAAAGAACACAATAGGTCTGGACACTGTTGATTTTTGACCACAGACAGATTCTTGATCAAACCTCTTGAGGTAAGCCTGGGCTACAGAGGCCAGCTTCAGCTCCAGGGTAAGACGCTGTCTCAGAAAGAAAGAAGGAAGGAAAGAAAAAAAGCCTTCCAGCCATCCTTTGACACAGATACAGCTGTGAGTGCTTGAGCCATGTTGAAAGAGTTATATGTTTTTGTCATATTCTTTTTTTATACATTCAATGCTTTCAGAGCTACATACGATTCTGTAATATCAACTTTCATGGTAAGGGTAATTTGCTATTATTTTATTGATTTTAACTTTGTAGTCATAGCAATCTAAAGCAGGGCCTTCAGCAAGCCAGGGAAGCCCTGTGTCCGTGAAGTATGACCCCAAGCTAAGCAGTCCTGTGCACTGTTAGTCTTCCAGAACACTGCATAGTCTTGAATGCTCAGCTCAAAATAAATAAATAAATAAATAAATAAATAAATAAATAAATAAATAAATAAATTCTCTGATTGTAGAATTCTGTGAACCTTATTAAAGAAGGGAGATTTTACATAGTTTAACATGGATGTCTTAATTTTTCGGAGTTTGATGTCTTTTGCAGTTATTCTATGCAAAATCTGCCTGAGAAGGATCAAGACATCAAATCTCAAGATTACTTTTTCAATTACCTATAGTCAGTTGTCAGAGACATATGTTTCATTACTAATAATCTTAACACACACACACACACACACACACACACACACACACACACACACCGAAAACAGGAGCCTAGTCTTGAACTCCCGATCTTTTCACCTCTTTGTCCCAAACACAAGAATTACAGGCTTGGACCATCACTCCCAACATGTTTAAGGTCCATACATTATCATTCCTTCTCAACAGTGTGTAATGCAAAGGAGCAAACCTCAGCTAGTCCAGGCTCTGCACCTCTAATCTCGTGACCTCAAAGCCGCAGCTCTGGTTCTGTCCTCGGGAGTTCCTGGAGGTTTTTTTTCCGAATTCCTCTGTCTCCCGTCTCGATCTGCCAGTGCAAGGCTGTTCAGTTTCTCAGCAAAGTTTAAAAGGCTGGATATGCTCCAACTCCTGTGCCCAAAGGAAAAACCCTCCGCTGCAATCACTGCGAATGCCAGGTAGAATGAGTAGGAACCAAGCAAAAAGGCCCCGCTGGGATTTGAACCCAGGATCTCCTGTTTACTAGACAGGCGCTTTAACCAGCTAAGCCACGGAGCCAGAGCTGGAAGGATGTGAAGTTATGCATTATTTGAATACGCGCTAACATGTGCCCAAGGTTCAGGGGTTCTAGGATGTAGGATGGAAACGGAAAGGACCAGAAATAACCGGCCACCAACCTCCCGCGCTGGCAGAGGCCGTTGCGAAGCCAGAAGAAACCTCTGACCCGTCGCCGCATCGAGACCGCACCTGCGGCTGAGGACTTAATCGTAGGTGCAGCCCGCATCCACGGGCGCCGGGGGCGGAGGGAGGAGAGCGCTTCCCGCCCGGTTCATCTGGCTTAAGGGAAATCAGAGAAACAAAAAGCCTCAAAGAGTCGCAAACGCTTTCTTAGGTGGCACAGCGCTCCTGGTTCCGGCCGAATCAGTACCGTGACTTGTTTGGAAAGTCAAAAATCAAGGAAAAAATAAGAAAAAATGCTGTGTGAGATCTTTTATACTTGGAAGGAAGGAGTCATTCTGTGTTCTGGCCGGTTAGCTCAGTTGGTTAGAGCGTGGTGCTAATAACGCCAAGGTCGCGGGTTCGATCCCCGTACGGGCCAGCGGATGATGATGATTTTGCACGAACTGTTAACTAAAAAAAAAAAAAAAATCCGAACAAAAACCTTAATAATCATCCTCGCTGAAAGGTACCCTTCAGTTCGCCCCTTGTAAAGACCGTAACTGAACCCAAACGCTACTGTGTATCCTAGGCAACAGCCAAGGCTCCCTGGAGTCCTTCCCCTGTCTTTTTCTGGCTGAAATGTCCACTCCGCTTACTGCCTCTTTGCCCTTCGCTGCCCTTATTATTGACACCTCATTATTTTTTCATCATACTGATGTATGCTCTTCATTGTTTTAAAATGCCTCCCTAATAGCTAATAGCTCCAGACTGAGATGATGGGAAGCTATGCCATCCCTTTTTTGGTATTGTTGCTGTCATCTTTCTATGGCTGAGAGCAATAACTGAGTCCTCGGGAAGTGAAGCCTGAGGTCTAACTGTTGGATCCTTGGTGCCGAGTCTGGCATATAATAGGTAGCTTCCGTATGTCTTTTGCAGAATGAAGGACAGCAGACACACATGCAGGCAAAACACATACCAAAATAAAAATAAAATACAAAACATCAGAGTCCTCAGTATATTTTATCCCTGTCGGAAGAAAAAACATTCAGAGAAGAAAGGTGACTACATCCATGAAATAATATGTGATTGAACTGGAATCACAGTAAAATCAGGCAGTCAGTCGTGGCCATGAAAATTCATCCACACAGCAGTGTGACAGTGGGCTGCGTAAGTTTGCGGTCCTGGTTAGTTTTTGTCAACTTGACACCAGCTGTGTTCACTTGAAAGAGCAGAACCTTGATTGAGGAATGGCCTTTCTCGGATTGGCCTGTGGGGCAACAGATTGATTTCTGATTGATGTAGCAAGTGCCACTGAGGCCAGGTTGCCCTCGGCTGTGTAAGACAGCCTGGCTGAGTATGAAGAATTGAGGCAAGCCAGAGAGCAGCCTTCCTTCACGGTCTTTGCTCTAGGTTCCACCTGCAAGTTTCTGCCCTGAGTTCCAGGTCCGACTTCCCTCAACCACAGGCCATAACCTGGAAGATGAGAACAAGCCCTGTCCTTCCCCAAGTTGCTTTTGGTCTCAGTGTTTTCTGACAGTGACAGAAGCAAACTCCAGTCTCAGGGGAGGAATTTCCCTGGGGTGGAGGATGGGCAGGTAGGCTGTAATGCCAGCTCTTGAGACTGACATAGGGTGACTGCTGTGAGTTTAAGGACAGCCTAGGCTACACCATGAGACCTCAGGAGCTTAGAGTCAGGAGAGCGTTTGCTTATTACGCAAGAAACTGGATCCCCAGCAACACAGGAAGCCTGGCACTATGGTACATGCCTGTAATCCAGGACTGAGGAGGTGAAGGCAAATAACAAGAAGTTCAAGGCTGCCCCAGCTCCCTGAGGCCTTGTCTCAAAAAGTAAACTGAAAAGCAAAAATGAAAAGGCACGGTCCTCTTTTTTTTTTTTACCAGGGTTGACCACCTTCATCGGACCGCTGCTTCAGAATCAAGCCTTCAGACTGCAGATGAATTCACTGGAATCAAATTGCTTTTTTTTTTTTTTTTTTTTTTACCTTACTCTTTGACAGCACTCACTACGGGCCATGGGCTAGTAAGGAACAAATTCCAAGTAACGGCAGGACACAGCTCAGCTGGCAGAGAGTGATTGTCCTTCAGAGGCCTTGCCTCGCATCCCTGAGGCTCTGCATTTAAGGCCCTGCACTAAGGGTGAGAGTTGGGGCGAGCAAGGTGTGGTGGTGCGGTCTGTAATTCCAGCACACGGGAGGCCAAGGTAGGAGGAGCGCTGACTGTTAGAGTCCAGCCTGGGCTACATAGCAAGACCCTATCTCCACACAGAACAAAGCCATGCACCCCTGTGCCCAACCAAAAACTGAGGCGGTAAAAGAAGGGCACTTCACCACTCAACTATATGAATGTGTTACACACGCAAAGCTAATCGAAAACATGAACAAAATTACTTTCCTTCCTTCCTTGCCTTCTGTTAATAAAATGCTTTTCGTCCTCCAAGTTTTTTTTTTTTTTTTCTGGGTGGGGTGGAGCAGAGTTCTGCTGTGAAGCCTTGAACTCCTGCCTCAGTCTTGCAAATGCTGGCATGAACCACCACAAATGGCTTTTCTTCTTTAAGGTGTTTGCTTTATCTCTTTCCTTCTACATGCTTGTGGGCCTCGGTGTATGTACGCACACCATGTGCTTGCGGGGGCTCAAATAACTCACAAGACACACCTGATCCCTGGAACTGGAGAGACAAGCCATGTATGTCAGCACCTGGGTTCTGGGGACTAAGTGTGGGTCAAGGAGCAGCAAGCGTTCCTGACCGCTGAGCCGTTTCTCCAGCCCTCTCCTTATTTTTACATCTTGTCTTCTGCTGTCTGGCTAATGTCACATGGTTTCCTAACGGGGCGATGAGATGGTCACAGCTGGTCAAGCATCAGCACGGGTTTCCCCGTGCAGCTTTTCATCCTCCTTAAATGAGTTTAACATTTATCCCGGGTAAAGAGGAGGGTCCTCCTGCACGGAAGGGGGCCTCATCCAATCCAGCGCAGAGGCAGGTTCAACGGAAGCAGAGCCCCTCAGAGAGGAGGCCCTGCCTTCTGCCACTGCGTTGGGGCTGAGACATTCGTTGCTCTGTGCTCAAGCTCAGACAGAAACGTTACCAGCTCTCTCCAGGTCTTAAGCTGGCAGCCTTTGAACCGTAACTATACCATTGACTCCAGCTTGCTAACTGTAGGTTTGGGAGTGGTCAGTCACATCTCTCCATGCATAGACTCACTTCAGATTGGTGTTGTTTCTGACTAATCAAGTGGTGAAGACAGGCTGGTTAGGGTGAGGTGGTAGGGGTGTGAATGCCTTTGCAACTTCTATAACAGATGAGCCTAATTTAAATCCTTATTCCCCTCTCCCCCCGACAAATTAGTTTCTCTCTGAAAAGACAACCCACCTCTGGAGTCTCTTTCTCTGTACCAGCAAGTCTGGGAGGGCGGGACTCATTTCTCCTGCTAGAAGAAAACGAGTGACAGCTGATGTTGAATTTACACGTTAGCTATTGACGATGATGTCTATGACTATACATGTACTGAACTGAATTATGTAACTTGTGCTAATAACACACAGAAAACGTGTTCATATTGATATGAAATTAAAGAAGCAGCTTCCCCGTGGCCAATGAGAGGAACTCTTGGGTTCCCTTGGAGAATCAGAGCAACAGGGACAGAAAGGTGTTTAGGTGGTTGGCGGGCCTAGAGGCACTCAGCCCACTCTGTACAACCCTCAGCCACCCACTGTACGCAACCAGCTTTTGACCATGACAGTCCCATCTTTGCTGTTATTTGCTTCATAAAACACAACTCTTCTTAGCTTTCTGTTGCTGTGTAAAGCGGCATCACAGCCCAGCACGTTAAAACAGAGTTCCGTTCTCTGTTCGCAGTGAGAGGAGAAGCCGGGCGAGCGCTGGGCGGCTGCTCAAGACCTAACTCTAGCTGGAGTGGGGGACACCACGATCCTGCCTCCCCTGAGGCCGAAGCAGGAGGATGGACAGTTGTGGTCTGGTTGGGGAAACACAAGGATCAGCTCAATCTCAGCTACGGAGATGCCGTCCCCAAACCCCCCAGTAATGAATGGGCACACACTTAGAACCCCAGCAATTGGAGGCGGCGGCAGGACCTCTGTGAGTTCCAGGGTGGCCTGGCTGTGTGCAGAGTTCCAGGCCACCGGGACTGCACAGAGAAACCCTGTCAAGAGAAAGAAGGAAGTTGAAAAGTAAGCAGGGCTGTTCCCACCTGTCGGTGTGTGTGTGTGTGTGTGTGTGTGTGTGCAGCAGTACTACGGGGGAGTGAGAGGCGGCGTTTGTGGATTGCAACACATGCCAGGATCAAATGAAAAAGACTAGCTCAATTGTCCTCTCATCTCTTGCAGGGGCCCTAGTGCTCTCTCCTACACACACACACACACACACACACACACACACACACACACACGCATTCACTAAATATAATTTTTAAAACTTTCTTACAGGGTTCACTCACTGTTTCCAACCTTTTTATCCCTTCTCTAAGAAACAGTCTGAGGTCTCTCTTGCCTTCTGTCCTTTGTCAGTTTGTTTCAGTCTTGATGGTGTGTTTCTTTGGTTCTACGTTTCATCACTAATCAGTCTCTTTTCTCTTAAATAGCTATGGTGGTATTCTGCGTTTCAGGTTATTTGGTGATACCCACGCTTGAGTTCAGAAGAAACAGTTATCCCAGAATTTAACATTTTTTTCCTCCTTCCTTCTTGAATAATATGAAAAGCAATGATGTTGTCGAGGAATGGCAGAAGGCCACTGAACTCAGAAGCGCTGGTTCAGCTCTGGGCGGGGGGTCTGCAGCACGAACTTCTTCCACTCCTTGCACTCTTACCCAGGACCACTCACAAGGATCATTAACCCTGACCACCACCTCTTCCAAGCACTTCAGCCATGAGGATTCAAGACCAAGCTCCTTCAATGGACACAATTTAGTCGCTTCAAACAGTGACAAGAATTTGCCTAAAATCACCCTAAAACCTGCAGAGGAAGGAAAGTGCCTTGCTGCCACCCAAACCCAGGGTCCTGCACGTACCACGCAGGTACTTTAACCAACTAAACCATACGGCCCCACCAGCTGTGGCCTTAGATATTATGTTATAGAATTCCTTCCCTCAAACTCTAGCTTTAGGTGTTTCCTCAGTGAGTGAAGCATGGGGAAATGCCCCGGTTTTATGTTCAACACTCTCTGCCTTTCAGACCCTAACAGCTTTGCCATTTGCACAAGCAAAGTACTCTCCTCCTCCTTCACTCCTTCACTCTGAGTTGGCACTGGGATGACAGTATCTAAACCAGATTACCACGTCGGAGTCCCTGAGTTCAACCTCTTGGGTAGGAAAAATATCTGCAGAAACCAAATGTCAGCACTGGGATGGCCGAGTGGTTAAGGCGTTGGACTTAAGATCCAATGGGCGGATGCCTTCGTGGGTTCGAACCCCACTCCCAGTATGGGTGCTTTTGAGGCCTCTAGTGGTTTTGAGAAATTACATATTCATGCTACACGCGTGAGTGATTTTTTCTATTTATTTACTCATTTCGCAAAAAGCCCTGGTAGCTAAGACTGGCTTCCCGATTCTTCTCGTCTACACTACACCTCCCAAACACAATGAGCATAGCGGCTCTGTCTTCACGTCTCACCTTAGGCAGATGGTTTTCGATCGCAGCCCTCTCAGGTTTTCAACGTGAGAAAAGCCTATCCACCATTACTGGTTTGCTCCGGTTTTTAATGTTCTAAGGCTACCACCTGAACTTTTGCACAGAGCTTTCTCCCTGAAGTAAGTCTCACTTGAAACTTTTCATTATTCTCAGTCCCCACAGGCTCTGTTCAACTTATCTTAGAAGATATGTCACTGGCAATTTAGGAAGTTGTTGATGGTGGGAGGGGTGAATGGGTTATTTGAGAATCAATTTGTGGGGGCGTAGGGGGGTGGAAGGCCTTTTTCAAGACAGGGTCTGTAAAAATCTGTTTGTCCTGAAACTCACTATGTAGACCAGGCTGGCTTCAAACTCCTCCTGCCTATGCCTGGGATTAAAAGTGTTTACCCAGCTTTGCAAGTCAGTCTAGGGAAGGGAGGAGAAAAAACCCAGGGGGAGAAGAAAGAAAAGAGAAATAAAGACCAAGAAGGAAAACAAAACAGACAAACAGAAGCAACCCAGAACAAGCAAGTTCACTGGGCCTTAACCTCTGATTGCTTGTTTGGATGGCAAAGTTGTCTGTTCTAAATCTTTCCCGGAGTTGTTCAGGGAAACGTGCAGTGCCCAAAATCTAGAGGTCAGCAGGTCAAAGCCTTCCTGTGCTAGTGGTCTCCCCCCTTTAAAGAACACAATGTCCAGAGCACAGCTTCCAAGAAAATGTGTGTCTTTCTCTGGTAAATCCATTTATAGTTTGTGGTTGTGCCTGGCTTTTAAAACTTCCATTCTGATCCTTTCACTTTTTCATGTGATTGCAAAACTCCTGTTCACTTACCTGAAACACAGGCAAATATTTCTTGGGAAAGAAAAGTACAAACGCCGCATTTATTTCAACAAATTAACGTTGTGTCTTCCGTGGAAGAGAGGGGGGAATACGACCTTGCTTCTCGCACTGTACTCATAGTTGGTAGAGTGCTGTCACTGACTTCTGCCTGGGAACACTGTTGCTGTCGATCTGTGTTATATAGGCTCTTGCTTCTCTTGCTCTCCTTTGTTCCTGTCAGACCACCTCAACTCAGTGGTCACAGGCTATGAACTCTCTCAAGCGATCCATATTATCCTAACTTAAAAGATGCACTTTTCACACTCTTTCTTTCCAAATCCATATTGGCTCCCTGGAAATGCTCTGAGGAGCAGAGGAAGATGATAGGAACCCGGGAGTGTGTTAAAGCAGAACCTCATGCAGCAGAACTCTGCAGACACACTCGGGAGGAAGTAGAGTCTTACTGAACTTTTTGTTAAAAAAAAAAAAATTATATATATATTCCGGAGAAAAAGCAGCTAATCAAACACCCCCTTATAGCCAGTGCAAAGGCATATGTAAAATTAACTTGAACTATCACCAATAATGAATTTTATTGCTACATCTTCTTGCCATTGGTGTAAGACTGGAGAAACCCTCTTGTCAAATGCTTTTTGTTACCAGTCGGGGAGTCACGCTTCTGTTGAACTTCTACTTGGTGACCGTGTATTTATAAAATTAGTAGTGATTGCAATAGCGAGTGCTTCATTACTTGGTCGCTGTTGTAAGATAGGATTTTTATATGTCACCCAGGTTGTCCTCAAACTCACAGATCCTTCTGCTTCCGACCTCAGAATTCTGGGGTTACGGAATGTGGCCACCCTGCCTGGCAGACGTTTGCTTATTGATCGCCCCACAGCCATAGAGGTGGGGGTCACCCGCCTGAGGGCCGGCAGCGTCCTGAAGGAGAGTGACCCTCTCCAACCCTCACATACTTTTTTTTTTAACATGTACTTTAACGTGCACATTCTCTCATGTCCACATACACATGCATAATCTCACACATCGTCGTCCTCACATTCTGTACCCTGCCTGGCTCTCAGACTTGCTGCCTGTGGAGTCTGTGGCGTCTCTAGCTTCACAGGCTCCAGGCGCCTCCTGCCGGCTCCGGAAGATGGCACAAAGTGAGGAGCAAACCTTCCGGCGGGGGCCTCATTGTGAGCCTCTGCTGGATGAAGCGCTCCCTCTAGCGTCAGCCACCTCAGCAAGCCACAAATAAAACTGCAACCAATGCCCATGAAGGAGCGGGCCCTTAGCAGGATTTCCTCCAACTAAGAGAACTGTTTTCGCAAGTGGATTTTCCCAAATCACAGCGAAGACCAATTAAGAATGGTAGAGACAAGTAAAAAAAAAAAAAAAAAAAAAAAAAATCAGTCAATCAAATAATCAATCTATCTATAGATACATTTATAGACACACACATATAGACATAGACACATATCTATCTATCTGTCTATCTATCTATCTATCTATCTATCTATCTATCTATCTATCTATCTATCTATCTATCTAATCTAACAGATGTCTTCAGCCTACACCCTGAGTGGTTGTGTGCCTGGGGGTGGGGGAAAGAGGGTGGTGGGGGTGGGGGATGGTAGTAGGGCTGGGGACACAAAAAATCAAACCGAACAAAACATAGAGGGACTTCTCCAGTGAGGCCTGAGGGCTGCACAGATCTCACGGTCGGTGCAGTTTGGAGGGCAGCCTGATTCTACGTCCACTTAAAAGAAGAACGGCAGTAGGTTCTCTCCTGGGGACTCTGAATTTCCTGACCAGATTTATAGTATCAGACAGGTGGTGATTTTCATTTTGTGGAGCCAGCCTTATCCAATCAGAATTTTTTTCCCCATATTACGTCCAGGGGCCTATCTTGCTATATAGGTCATTATTGTAGCTCACAGGGTTAATAGCTAATAGTTGACGACCCCCCTCAGGCTCCCAAGCTGACCAATAGGGAGGAAGATGTCTGGTCACTCCCAACTTGATTTCTCCATGTTCCTTGTCCATGCAACCGAAACAAAAGCAATAGCTGTATTCTTCTCACCAACAACTCAAGTGGGGGAGCCCCATCTGGCACTGGGCTTTTTATTTTTAGGTACCTATGGCTTCTGGGAGGAGCATAATCCTGTGTTGGGTAGCTCCAGTTCAGTTGTTTTCCTTTAACATTCATTTCTCCTTAATCTATAATACTCATTTATTTTTAGAAAATTTCTTATTTGACTTACAAAGCTTCTTGACACCAGGATGGTTCTGCTCCTACACTGCGGATAAAGTAAAGAGTTCCATTGACTTGCCCGTGGCTGCATAGCAAAGTGACTCTTGCCTTCACACTCCTTTGGCTATCCTCTGTGGCCTTGAATCCTCAGACATTTGCTTTTTGTCACCAAGGGTCAAAGAGTTCTACCTTCTGCCTCAATTCATAGAGATGCACAGGAAGAATTGAGGGCCAGATTTTGGAGGATTGGAGTCATGCCTGTAGGTTTTCTTGACTTTCCCCTTTCTTCTCGTACCAGCTCCTACACATGTGAAAATATTATTTCAAAAATGGTACGGCCATATTCTTCTGTCCATACAAACACTGAGATTTCAGGTCAGTAGACTTGAGAATCTGAGTTGTGCTAAAATTTCCAAATTCTGAGTGAATTCTAAGGAATACTACTCAGGAATTCAATGTTGTAGTCTCAAATGTGTTTCTGTATTTAAATTTTTGGGTCCTCCCCCACTTCAGATTTGAATGGAATTTGGCTATAATATTTTTGGAAATGAAATAGAGATATTATTTCAACTCTTCCTACCTTCTAATGTGTTCCAGATACTAAAAAAACCATGATCCCAAATGTAAAATGCTAGAGCAGAGATTCTGATTTGACTTGCAGATGCATGCACACTACTATAACTGGCTTACTTACAATCTACGAAGAGAAAACTGAAGTGTACTGGCTGTTGCAGGACCGTTGTATCTCCTTGCAGAATTATGGCAGAGTCCCTGAACAATCAGCCTTTTTGCTTTTACAGTTTCTTTTAGGCTTTAGAATTATTCTTATGTTCCTCAGATAGAAACATCCTAATGAAGTCTACTTGCTTACTGGATCTTCCATTTTATTTTTATTTTTGTGTGTGTGTGTGCCTGTGTAAGAATGTATACCGTGTGTGGGTGCTCTTGATCAGGAGTGGGTGTTAGATGCCTTGGACCTGGTTATAGCTGATTTCGAGATACCTGATAGGGCTTCAGGGAACCGAACTAGGGTCCCTTGTGAAAAGTAGTAAGGGCTGAGCCATCTCCAGCATCTTTGCTACTCTTTCTTGCAGGTTTTTGAATCACTGACATACTTCTCGGATACAAGTATCCTAATGAAGTGGCTTACTGTTTGTGAAAATGGATGCTGAAGGAAACATTGCTAAGGAAGATAATGGATAAGGTTATAGAGTTAAGTAAGGCTCTTGATTCTGTGATATACAGATCTAACCTCAAACACCTGTGATGGAAACTTAAACCAACCAGCAGCAGCCCAGGAGGTGAGACCTTTTGCAAGCTTTTAGCCTCTAAATGTGAATAAATACATAAGACACCATCTCAACAAGGGGAGGAGAGAACTGTTTAGTGTTCTTCTGTCCCTAGAGGACAGAGTCCCCGTGCATATATATGATCTCATATATAAAAGAATTTTAAAGTTGACTCAGAAGCAAACTCTAGGAAATTTTGTTGATCTTTGAGTGGAAACACCAGGGTAGGAGCTATAGGAAAGGTGGAGATGGGGGGGAGGGAATAGAAAGGCTCACCAGCAGAAGTCTGCAGGGGTGAGGTGAAGGGTTTCTTTATAGAGAGAATGCCTGGAGTGTCAGGGCAAGGCCTAGAATTTTGATTCCTGTTAGGAAGAGGAGGGCAGTTGTGCTTCCCAGGTAGAACTCAAGTGGACAGGCTCCTCAGGGAGTATGTAAGCAAGTCTGTAGAGGGAGCGTCTTTTCCTGGTACCTGTCTCCTAGAGAGGATGTTCAGTCTTCCCATTTTCCTATCACATCTTCCAGCGCATCACACTTCCTTCCACCTTGGCCTCAGGCTGGTCTTCCTTAGGTTGTAAAACAGGATTTTCTCCTCAGTGAAGGTCTCCAGTTACCAGAAGTGCTCACTGCCTACATAAAAAGGATATTTATTATCAACTCCCAAACAAGTCATTTGTGTCAGTGGGAGCTCATGATCCCTGGGTCTCAAGCTAATGCCGTTAGCTTTCCACAAAGCGTCCTCTGTCCCCCTGAGAACCAGTGTACACTCATGAATACATACACAGGCACACAATGGTATGTGCTTGGCACTATCCTGTGTCTTGGAGACACTCACCACATCCGGGTTTAGACAGCCTGTGATGACACTCAGTGGCTACAGCATGTGCTCTGAAACTGGAGTCTGTAGGTAAACGAATTTTCATTTCTTAGCTCTGCAGACTGAGACAGTCTCTTACCTGTCATCGAACACCTGCCATGCAGTCTGTAGTATCAGCACAGACGCAAGTTACTTCATGAAGACGCAATGGTTTAAACTGGGGGCGGTGGCACACCCCCTTAGTCCCCAGCACTCAGGGAAATCGGAGTTTAAAGCCAGTCTGATCTGCAGATTTGAAATACTGGTTAAGGACGCTTGTTCACGATTTAATTCCTATCCTACTCAGCTTATTGGGTGAATAGTAGATATTGACAGCAACGTTGAGGAAACACAGGTGGCTTTAGTGGTACCGAGAGACATTTCTAAACATGTGCGTGAGAAGTCGTTAGCTGGGTGAAAGTAAGATGTGAAATTATTGCAATTTGTTAGGCAGCCAAGTGAAAAGAAACCTTGGTGACCTTTTTTTCTTGGTTGAATTAATATTCGCGAGCCCACATCTACTCTTACCCTGTAAATACACAATCCAGGGATCCAATTCATCTACAGAATTCCGTGGTCGAGCGCCAGAAAAAGACCAGGGTTTCACCGATGGAAAAACAGGTTCCGCTCCAGACCCAAAGGCCTTGGGGAGGAGGAACGACCCCCTCGCCAGCACAGGACTCACTGCCCACACCGTCCATCCCCTGCAAGGAAATGGACGCAGAGGCCCGACTTGCCCAACCCAGGCCAGCTTGTCTAGGTTTGCTTGACGCGGTCCAGCAAGTACGCGGGACGCCGGGGACTCACCTGCTCCTGCGTTCGTCACTTGTCGGAGGCAAACAGAGCGAGGCTTCCCGGCGGGACGCGTGGAAACGCCTGTCCGGGACCAGCAAGCGCAGAGGCCTCGCAGGAAACCAAAGATCAGCATCTCCACGTCTGTCCCCAAAGTGGACAAGGGAGACGCGCGTGCAACAGCCCTCTGCGCTGAAAGGGTGGGCGGCTCTGAAAAGAGCCTTTGGGTGGGCGCGGGCCGGCGCTCACTTGGAGCTGGTGTACTTGGTGACGGCCTTGGTGCCC
>NW_026596287.1:652610-670073 GCF_907164565.1 Psammomys obesus | reverse complement strand
TATTTCTCTGAATGTGAGCTGAGGTGCATTTCCGGTTTTCTCTGAATTTTCTGTAAACGCAGCCGCCTAGTAGTAGTGTAATTTTGAGTGTTTTTTGCCCAGCTCTATCATTTGACATTTTAGGATAGAAATACACATGGAGTTCAGTTCCATTCGAGTTTTACAGGTGTTTTTCAAGGTTGCTATGGATTCGGAATGCCGAGACCTGGCTATTCTTACTCGAGGGGTTAAGGCCGAGGTAAGCTGGTTTTGCAGTGTTTACTGGCAGAGTTCTTTGTCCAGTCTAATTCATAAGCGTATTAGTTCTACTGTGTGTTTATCCTTCCGCTTTAGCCAAGTTCAGAATGGCAGCAGGCAAACAGCCGTGGTATGTATCCTATCCTGAGCAGAAAAGCTGCATTGATGTCGTGG
The DNA here is from genome assembly GCF_907164565.1 of Psammomys obesus. Taxonomy (NCBI): domain Eukaryota; kingdom Metazoa; phylum Chordata; class Mammalia; order Rodentia; family Muridae; genus Psammomys; species Psammomys obesus. The sequence goes on along the minus strand of NW_026596287.1, from coordinate 669,662 downwards.
CAAGAATTCAAGCCATCTAGGCTCTTGAATTGGGGCTTTTGAGCTTCTAACTCCAGGGAAAGCTAGAGAACTGATCTCTCGTCCAGCATGGGTACATAATTTAAATGCCACTTAGGTATGTTTTAAGAGTTGGGGTTGACTGGGAATGGCACACTCCTTTAACCCCAGCACCTCAGGCAGGTGGATCTCGAGTTCAAGGCTAGCCTTGGCTAACATGGTGAGTTTAAAGCCAGTTAAGAATACCTAGTAAGACTGTCTAAAAAAAACAAAAGGAACACAGATGTGAAATCGCCCAAGAATAATAACCATCCCTTCCCCTCAACGCAACAACAATCTACACTCTAGTGGCAGAGGCAGGTGGCTCGCTGGGTTGAAGGCCAGGCCAGCCTGGTCTACATACCAGGTACCAGAAGTAAGTACCAGTATCACCCAGTCTTAAGCCCAATGGAGAAGGAATCTAGAACTTTCTTCTGCGTATGATCTGATGTGATGAAACGTCATGAAGCCAATGTAAGGAAAGAAAGTTTAAGGTTTATTTTTATTTACTATTAGCTGGGCACGGTGGTGCAGGCCTTTCATCCCAGCACTTGTTTGGGAGGCAAAACAGGAGAATCTCCAAATCTGTGGTCTGTGTAATAAGTACCAGGACAGCCAGAGCGAAGTAGAGAAACCCTGTCTCAAAGCAGACAGACTTATTTTTATGTATGTGTATGTGTCTGTGGAGACAAGGCCCCTTAGAGCTTAAGTTATAGAAGGTCATGAGCCCCTGACAGGGATGCTGGGAACTGAACTCAGTAAAGTATATGCTCATGACCACTCGCCAGCTCTACAGCCCTTTTTATTTACCTTTTTTTTTTTTTTTTTTTTTAAACAATTAAAGGACCACAGCTTGAAGTAATGGAATGATTCAAGTAGTAGTTATATCTCGCTTCTTTTTGGAGTTTCCTAAATGACCAGAGACCACACATTAGTTTGCTTCCTCGTTGTTTAGAAGACATTTGTAAATATTCATATGCAATTGTGAAAACTGCTCTTATGTATTGTGTATAAAAAGGGCCAAACCAAGCCAGGAAGTTTAGGGAAATTCATCAGCATAAACTCATCAATAAGAATATTTACCCATTTTTAAAATGGATAACAAATTGCTCATTCATTCATTTATTTATTTAAAACATCTCAGTCTGCCAGAGGGCAGGTCAGATTTTTTTAAAAAACAAGTTTTTTAAATCTCACATCTGATCGCTCAGCTTCTCGTGTTGATTCTTCCCACAATACATTCATATCACGTTGTTCCTTGAGACAACTGGAAAAAAAGCCTGTCCTGTTTGTACATGCGCAGCACGAAGTCCTTAGGGTGCACCACAGCCTGTCAGCAAATTTAGAGTAACAAACCAGGAAATTCAGATTTCGCAGTGAACATAGAAGCTCAATATTAACAGTGGGCACTCAAACTCAATTACTATGTTTTTTTTTTTTGAGACAGGTTTTCTCTGTGTAGCCTTGGCTGTTCTGGCCTTGCTTTGTAGACCACCAGGCTGGCCTGGAACTTACAGGGATCCGACTGCCTCTGCCTCCGTGAGCGATGGGATTACAGGCCAGTGCCAGAGCACTGGGCTTTCATTGCTGACTTTGATTGTAGCCTGTCTTCTGTAGGGGAAACCCTTAGCAACTGGGTTCATTTGTTCTTGTTTTCTGACCTCAGCAGGCCTTTTTAGGTAACTGAGAATGTGTCTTTTATATGCATGTTGTATTGTAGGCTCCCTGCTACACAGCAGCTGGCAAAACACCCTGACCTGATTTAACTAATAATACATAAAAAGCACCTTGACCTAATCTTTTTTTTTTTTTTGAGACAGGATTTCTCTGGGAGTAGCTTTGTCTGTCCTAGAACGCACTCTGCTGACCAGACTGCCTTCGAACTCACAGAGATCCACCTGCCTCTGCCTCCCATGTGCTGGGATTAAAGACATGAGCCACCACCGTCCAGCCTGACCTAACCATACCTACTTCTAATTTCTTTTCTCAGAAATCTTCAGCTAAATCATTAATCTGAGCAGCATTGCTTTTTGAGCAATCCCCGCTATTGTTATCTATTGTGAATGCATTGCCCGATGGGGAAATTAGAAATTTGCCAGGGATATTTATACAAGGCACAAAACAGGGTGACCAGGACAGCAATGAGTGAGGGCTAGCAGGAGCAAGGGGTCTTCAGGAAGCAGGACCCTTAGGGCTTTTCCTCTCCGCGGGTCTTGACCAGTTAGTTGTTTTCCTCAGGCTGCTCCTCCTGCCGTGTGGCTACACTATCGCCACCAAGCTAGCCTTGAATTGCTAAGTAACTAGTGATAAACTTGAATTTTTAAGTTTTCTGTTTTTGTTTTAATTTTTATGTGTACAGGGCGGTGGGGGTGGTACAAGTGCCCACAGATCCCCGGGAACTAGAGGTAGCTGTGACAGTCGTCCTCCTCTCCAAGGGTGCCGGGAATTTCAGCTTGGGGTCATCTGCCAGAACAATACACATTCTTAACCGCTGCAGGCCACAACCTTAAATTCTTGATCCCCCTGCCTCCACCTTCAGAGTGCTGGGATTACGACCGTGAGCCCCCATGCCTGGTTTACGTACTTCTGAATAGCGAGCTAGCGAGCATTGTGTGTAGAAACACTCTGCCACCGCAGCTTTCCTGGGGCCTGGTAACGCACACCTGCATTCACAATAAAGAGTCATCTAAAAATGCCGGCAGATCAGTTTTGCTCTTGTGTGGTTTAGGGTTTCTTTGTTGTTGTTGGCTCTGGATGCAGTAACTTTTGGGACTGCCTCGGAAGCCCTGGGAAGTTTATCACCGTCCACACTGCTGATCCTGCAGGATCCCGTAGGACCTAACTAGAGACCACTACTCTTCTTCATAATGATGTCGAGGCTTGCAGTAAGTTAACAAGACAGTTTCTGCTCTGTCATCACCAAATGAGTCTTCTTCTCCATGTACTTATCAAAAGGCCCATAACCACAGCATTCTGACCTCTAAGAATGTAAGAGACGCTCATCAGACTCACCCTTTGAAGTTGTTTCAGATTTCGTAGGTCATAACTGAGTGCAGGGGCACATAGTCATAGCCAGCTGATGCGGTGTGTGTGGGAGTAGGTGACCCCAACATCTGTGGCTTCTGTTTTCTTGACCTGGGTGTGGTGGATCCACCTGTAATGCCAGCTGCCTTCACCGCTGCTGGAGTGGGAAGAGTTACTGTGGAGAGTCCTTTCCAAGTTGGTGCCTCTTTGGCTTCCTTCCTGAGGCAGGCAGTATCACCAGACTGGAACAAGGGGAAACTTCTTGGACTTGGATGTCCACTGGGTCCTTCGGATGGTCCAGTGGAATGAATAGCCTTTGTGGAGGACTGTGGTGACCAGTTTCATCTCATGACGGTCACAGATGAGCACCTGCCTCATCAGGCAAGAGAGTAGCCGAATTGGTGGTGGTGGGTTTCTCAAACTGGACTTACGGGGGGGGGGCCTCGTTCTGGGTCACACAGTCATTAGACAGCCAGCATTCTGGTGCTTGAAGGAGGGGGTCCTCAGCTGTGTAATGGGGGTGCAATAAGATCTTGACCAGGGGCTAACTTGTTTGCGTTTTTCCTTTTCACTACATGAGCAGTGGCCACCACAGTTCTCAGGCAGGTGGACCATCCTGTGGCTAATGGTTCCAATCATTTGGACAGGCACCTATGTCATAGGACATTTCCTTGGCCCCAAAGTTTAGAATAAAATCCCTTTTGTCTTTTGTTTCATGGGCAAACAAAGGAAAATGTTTGGGACATATGGAAGGCCGAGGGCTTGAGCCAAAGTCAGAGCTGTTTTTAAAAGCCTCACATGTCTTTTGTTTAGTCTCAATCTAGATTAGGGGCTTACTGCTCCACTTTGTGCTGGTGTATAGACATTTGCTATTGCCACAAACTCTGGTACCCAGTAGCAGCAATATCTAGCTGCATCTAGGAATTCTAGAGCCTGTCTCTCGGGCTTTGGAGTTGGGGTCTGAAAGATGGCAGCAATCCTACTCTGAGATAGGCTCCTTTTGCCTCCCCTCAGCTGGTAGCCAAGATAGGCAGCCTTCTACAAAGCTGGGCTTTTTTAGCTGACATTCTGTAGCCCAAGGTCTGTAACTCTGGCAGCAGTCCCTCAGTGGCCCTTCTGTAATCTATTTCCCAAGAAACCTCTGATGAAGGGCAGGAGGTCAGCACTTAGTGTCTTAAACCCTGGGGAGACCTGTTTCAGGTACGTTGCCCACCATAACCTCCCACATGGACTGTCCATTTAAAAACAAATATGGGTTGACTCACTTCTGCCAGTGGAAAGCTGACAAATGTGTCTTTTAGTTCCAAGACAGTGGACATCTGGAAGAATCAGACTCGTGAGAACCAGAGGTCCCAAGTTTCTTCACAGGCAGGAGAAGCATAATCCAGGGTGAATGACAGGGCACCAGGATGCCTGTCTCTTTAAGCCAGGCAACAAGCAATTTCTCTTTGGTTTCAGAGTCATTGGGTAGTGTTTGATCTGGATGGGATGCATGGGGGGGGGGGGGGGGCGGAGGAGGGGGGGGGGGAGGTTAGCTGAACTGGTTAATACTACAATTATAGGAGCTTGCTGTTGGGCCAATTCTGGGGGCTGGGGGGTTGGGGGATTGGTTTCTTCTGACAGAAGGTGAGACACCAAAATTTTCCTGGGCATCTGTAAGTCTAGCTGCATCTCGTCATCAGAGAAGGTGACGGCGGCTTTCAGTTTATGTCAAAAGGGCTTGTTGCAATTGTTGGGATCCGTAAGCAGACATCTCTACAGCCAGCCCCAAGGGACCTGACAAACTGGTTATTTGGCATCTGTGAGGCCACCTAGAAGACCACTGCTGGCCACCGGAAATGCATGCTCTGGGTCACCTTATAAGAACTTGAAGCTTCTCCTTTTTCTTTCTCTCCTGCCTCATCCAGAGATGGTCTCTGTGACCCCTTCCCCCTTTCCTCTCTCCTTCCCTTATCCCTTCCCTCCCTTTCCTCTTCCCCTAATAAACCTCCCATGTGGAACAGGTTGCTTGGCGTGATTTGTGAACCCACTAGGTAACTCTCATCCTGCACGATTTCTATCACTGGTGCATTGGCCAGGAATAGGTTCACTCCAGCGGGCACACTCTGTGGGGAGTGCCGGCACCCCACCGGGGCTGCTGGAGACCTATTTTGTTCCAAATCCGCCTGTGACCCCACTTTCTGGCAACCAGATCACTACCGCGACATCCAACACTGGCTAAATTGGTGAGTTCCTCCTATTGGTCAGCATAAATGTTTCTCTGGGTAAGGGAAGAGTGACCATTGAGAGTCCAGCAACTTCCCACTGCCCTTTGAGGAGGAGGATCCCCAACCATGGTCATTACTAGCTACGGTTGACCTTCTTTGCTGGACCTCCATCTCCATTAGGGCCCCACTTTCCCTTGGGAGAACCTCCCCGGCTCTCGATTGTTCAGGGAAGCCCTAGCACTGGGCAGACCGTGCTCTCGGGCATCTGTACACTGGTCTCTGTCCAAAAGCTGACAAGCTTTTGGATCAGGTAGGACCTCTCATCTGAGTCACACCTTGCTTTTGGGGGACCTCTGGAAGGTCACTGACTTCTCTGCCTCCCAATGGGAAACGCCCAGACGTCCATTCCTCCAGTGTCCCCACTGGAATGTCTTCTGGAGAATTTTAAAACATTACATATGGAGCCTGAGTTAAAGACCTCTAAGCTCATACGCCTCTGTTGTAAGACTTGGCCTACATATTCTTTAGGTAAGGGTTCAAATTGGCCAATTAACGGCTCATTAAATCCCAATACTTTATGGGATCTTCTTAATTACTGCCAGCAATCTGGTAAATGGAAGGAAGTACCCTATGTTTAAGCTTTCTTCTCTGCTCTAAACCTCCTCTCTGCTCTTCCTGTCCTCCTGCCCAACTTCTTCTAGCTATAAAGTCTCAACCTCAGGAGTTCTCTACCTTTGACCCTGCAGATGAACCTCCACTGTGCCGTTCTCAACCTCCAGCTTCTCCAAAATCCTCACAACCTCTGGTGTCTTCTCCCTCCTCTCCTACCCCAGCTTCTTCCTCTTCAGCTTCTCCAGAATCCTCACAACCTCTGGCATCTTCCCCCTCCTCGTCTACCCCCTCCTCTTTTCCTTTGGCTTCTCCAAAATCCTCACCCCCCTCCCCGGCAATAGGCTGTCCTAGTTCGCCTCACTCTGGCACCCACTTTCACCTCACCAACAACTATTAGCCCCCCTGCTATTCGTTCTCGCTCTATAGCAAAGTCTGCTCCCTCTACTCAGCAGAAGCCAGCCTGAATTCTTCCCTTGCGGGAAGTAGCTGGTGTAGATGGCTTAATTAGGGTGCATTTTCCCTTCTCATTAACTGAACTTTCTCAAGTAGAAAAGAGATTAGGATCCTATACCTCTAATCCTTCTACCTTCATTAAAGAATTTCAGTATCTCACTCAATCTTATAGTCTCACCTTCCATGATATATATGATTCTTACCAATAACCTATTACACCTTAGGAACACAGGCGAGTTTGGGAACAGGCTAGAACGCATGCAGATGACGTTCACCAAACAAATGCTTCACACCCGCTTGGGGCTGAGGTGGTACCCGACCAGGATCCACAATGGAATTATAATACTCCAGAAGGCATTTTAGCCAGAGATCAGTTCATAACCTGCCTCCTGGCTGGTCTCCGCAAGGCAGCCCTTAAGCCAGTTAATTATGAAAAGCTCCAGGAGGTAATTCAGGACAGAAAAGAAAACATTCTCAATTCCTAGAGCGCCTTACAAAGGCCCTTTCGTAACACACTAATCTAGATCCTGAAAGTACAGAGGGCAGACAACTCCTAATGACCTATTTTTTCTCCCAAAGTTACCCCGACATCAGGACTAAGCTTAAATAATTGGAGAAGGGATCTCTGACTCCATAGGCAGAAGCTTAAATAATTGGAGAAGGGATCTCTGACTCCATAGGCAGAAGTCTTAGCTCTGGCCTTTAAGGTGTACCATGGGAGAGATGAAAAAGCAAAATACCAAATGCTGGCCGAGCTCATCTGACTGGCCTCAGCCACTACCCAGGCTCCCTTGCCTTTTAAGGCATGAGGACCACAAGGTCCCTGTCTCAAATGTGGTCAAAAAAGTCATTGGGCCCAGGCTTGACCTACACGAGGACCACCAGTCCCCTGCCTCAAATGTGGTCAGAAGGATCACTGGGTCCGGGCTTGTCCTAATCCCTGCAAGCCATCGAGGTCATGTCCAAAATGCCACCAAGAGGGACATTGGGGTGTTGACTACCACCGTTTCTCCCATGATATGGGGGCATCACTCCCAGATTGTCCTCTGACTGATATCCTAGGCCTGGCCACAGATGACTGAAGGTGTCCGGGTTCTCTTGACCAGACCACTGCCATCACTAGCAGGGAGCCATTGGTAATCATCATGGTATCAGGGCAGGCCATCTCCTTCCTTGTGGACACTGGAGCCACTTACTCAGTCATAATGGAGTACTGGGGACCAACCTTTCCTTGTAGTTCCTCTATTGTCGGGGTAGAGGGACAACCATGCCAGCCTTGCTGGACTCCACCGCTTAATTGTATTTTCAGGGGTGTTCCCTTGACTCATTCTTTTTAGTAATGCCAGCCTGTACAGTTCCCCTAATGGGAAGGGACATTTAGCCAAAGTAGGGGCTTCTATTTCCTTTACTCCACCCATTCGCCTGACCCCAAGCTCACCAGTGTCCTTTCTCCTCCTCCTAGCTACCCTACCTACCAGACTCTCAAGTGGATCCCCAAGTTTGGGATGTCCAAAACCCCTCTGTGGCGAGACACCATTCTCCTGTAGTCATTCAGCTACAGGACCCCACCTGATATATTGCCCAGGCTCAATACCCACTTCCTCTCAAGAGCCTCAGGGGACTTAAGCCTATTATCGCTGACCTTCCAAGAAAAAAACTCCTTCACCCTGCTTCATCTCCTTTTAACACCTCTATACTTGTGGTTAAAAAGCCCAATGGAGCCTATCACCTGGTTCAAGACCTCCAGCTTCTCAACTCTGCAGTTATCCCCCTTCACCCTGTTGTAGCCAATCCCTCTACCCTCCTCTCCACTATCCCCTCAGACACTTCCCATTTCTCAGTTCTGGATCTCAAGGATACATTTTTCTCTATCCCTTTAGACACCCAGTCACAAAATATCTTTGTCTTTACCTGGACTGACCCTGAAACCCTTGTTTCTACGCAGCTTACCTGGACTGTTCTACCTCAGGGATTCTGGGTCACCTATTACTGTCTTCTCTTCTCACAATCTGTCCCACCTTTAAACATATAAAGGCTTACAAACTTTACCTCCTTCCAGAGTCCCTTCCTCCAGGTGGCGCTATTAGAAGACTCTGCCCTTGTAAGACCTGGGGTCTCACAGCTCTGGAGTTCAAGATCGCGCCCTTCCCAGAAACTCCCACAGACCACGAACTCGTGGCAAAAGCAAGAGTTTTATTAACCATTGCGCAATGGGGTCACCCCTGCCGGTCAGCAAAGAGTGGCACAGGGAGCCAAAGGCCTTTAGGTTTTTAAAAGAAAAATTGTGGGAGATTTGAAGTTGCAGTCTTGGCAATTTAGGTTTGGATGAGGAAGTATAAATTAAGATAATTGGTTAGTCTTAGGTGCTCAAGCTTGGCCAGTCCTGCCAAGTGTGGATGCAGCTGCAATTGAAGGTGGGGGTGGTTAGCTCATCCTTGAAGATTAGGGGCTGCGGACTTTTGGTGGAGGTCAAAAGCTACTCAGAAGAAGTCTGGGTTGGTTGCTAAGAAACACTATCTCAAAGATAAGGGTCTGGTCCTTCATTTTGCTGAGTGAAGGTCATTGCTTGCTCGCTTTTTTTCTATCTGTCCTCATAGATAGGGTCACATTTCTCTGTTCTCTGGAAAGTTACTAAGAGGCTTTAGCTTAACCTGAACCTAAAACTCAAAACTATAGGCTTTAGAAGACCTACAGGTTACAAAGTTAGTCTAACCCTTTCACCCTCACTTTCCAACCATGCCCACTTCTTAATATTTCAAGCTTTCTTCCTCGACCTAACTCTGACCACTCCCCATCTCATTCTTGCACTGAAACTTTAGAGGAGCTATTGTCCCACCCCTCACACATACAGGAGGGCACATTACCTCAGGCTACCTACACCTGGTACACAGATGGCAGCTCCTTTGTACATGAGGGAGCTCGAAAAGCAGTCTATGACATAGTATCGGATACTAAGGTAGTTGAGGCACAAGCCCTCCCTGCCCACACCACTAACCAACAAGCTGAACTAATAGCTCTTACCCGCACCTTCCAATTGGCCCAGGGACAATCCCTTACTATCTATACAGACTCTAAATATGTTTTTCATATTCTTCTCTTCCATGCTGCCATCTGGAAAGAGTGTGGGTTACTTACAGCAAAGGGAGGATCTGCAGCCAATGTAGGCCAAATTATGGCCATGCTAGAAGCCTCCCACCTTCCCACAGCTATTGGAATAGTCCACTGCTGGTCCCACCGGACAAACGATTCCATAGTTTCCAAAGGGAATGGCCGGGCTGATTAACTGAGGCAGCTAAGGGCTGTGGCCCTTAAAGGCCTAGACTCATCCTACTCACCACAAAACATCCTCATACTACAACCCACATCTCCCCTGCCCTCTCCTGACACCCGTCAGATTCTGTCCTATCTACACCAGCTCTTTTATCCTAACAGTCTAGCCTTGTCTAACTTCGTCAGGGCTCACCTGCAGCCTACCTCTGAGGACATGAGCTTCCTAAAGACCATTACTGCCTCTTGTAAGATCTGCCAGACCTCAGATCCTAACTCAGGATATCATAGCCCTCCTTTCCCTACCCACCAGGCTAGAGGCTCCTCCCTGGGACTGACTGGCAACTTGATTTTAACCACATGCCAGCAGTCAAACGTGTCCGGTACCTCCTGGTGTTGGTGGAGGTATCTCAGGATAGGTGGAGGCTTTCCCCACTACTAACAAAAGAGCTCAGACAGTTTCTGATCTCCTTTGTGATTATCCCATGTTTTGGAATTCCTACCTCCCTCCAGTCAGACAATGCCCTGAGTTCACTTCTCAGGGCCATTCCCAGACCTTTTCTAAATCCCTTAACATTTCTTGGTATTTTCATATCCCATACCATCCCCAGTCTTCAGGAAAGATAGAACAAACTAACTGATCCTTAAAAAATATTCTTGTTAAATTATCACAAGAGCTTCACCTTGATTGGGTAAAACTCCTCCCCCTGGCCCTTTTTAGGCTACAAGCTCTCCCCAAAAACCTCTATCTATCTCACCTTTTGAGCTCATGTATGGGAGACCGGTGCTAACTCCTGGTCTTTCAGCTAAATCCTCTCCTCTCCCTGACCACCTGCTTACTCCCTTACTCTGTCATCTCCGTTCCCTTCTATGGGTCTTTACTGACCACTATTTACCATGGCCATACACTAACCCTTGTCCATCTCCTATTAACATTGGGGACCAGGTCCTTTTCTCCCCTCCAAACCAAAGTTCCCCAACTCTTTCTCCTAAATGGCAGGGCCCTTTCAAGGTGATTCTTGTGATCCCCACAGCTGCTAAGCTTGAGGGTTTCCCTCACTGATTCATCTATCCTTTCTCAAGCCTTTCACCCCCTCTCCTCAAGATACTGCCCCTCCTACATATATCAACTCCAACAGGACTTTGCTCCCTCAAGCTCCAAAGGACGCCAAGATCAACCACCCTGTCTCCAGTTCCAGAGAAATGAGGCCTCACCACAGAAGCTATGATCGACTCTACTGGATTGGATATGTATTTTTCCTCCTCCCCCTCTTGCCTATTTCTGTCTAAGGTAATCCCTACATACGGAGATTCAAGGTCCAAGAAACCATCATTGATAATAAACAGTCTCTCCAAAGAGGGTTGGGAAACTGCTCTATGGGATGCTTCTAGGAGCCGATTGGAATAGCCATCACCCCTACATCTATCCCTCCTCTCTTATTTGATAGAATTTTTGTTTGTTTCCTCTTTGATCAAACAAAGGATCATTGCAAAAAAATGGCCAGACAGGTATGGAGGCTGCCCATACTGGTCTTGCCAAATCCACGCACCAGCACAGAAGAAGCTCCTTCACCTGTATAAAAAGACCCTCTACTTATACATCCAAGACTCGTGGGATCCCAGATGGGAAGCAAGTGTTGTTGGAAAACTCTACCGCTGCTACACACCCGATTAACCAATAAGTACTATCCATATCCAGAGAAAATATGTCCCAATTACCCAATCCCTGGGGATGGGAGAAGTAGAAAAGATAATGAAACACTCCTCTAAGGTCATTACCTCTCTAATATCCCCTCTCCTAAATAATACAAACCTGTCATTTCATCTCCTACTTCAGACTCTGACCTCGGCCTACAAGCTCCTTAATGGGACCCAACTGGACCATTTTAAAGCTTGTAAGATGTGTGTACCACCTGGGACCGACTCAGAACTACCGCTGACAGCTTCTGCAGTGACTGTCAAGTAACCTCACTTCACCACTCACTAACTGCCCTGACACTGATATCCCTACCTTTTTCATATCACCCTCTTTGGTATATGAAGCTGTTTCAAGGTGTCTGGGACACACTCTGTAGGAATGCTAAGTTCCTTAGAATGTAATGAAACTATAATCCTTGATACCTCATCTCAACCCCAATGCCCTACTGCTAATAATATCTTGATTCTTTGGGGCACTCAGGTCTACCATCATCTGCCTGCTGGTTGGTCAGGAGTTTGCACTCTGGTGCTCCTCTTCCCTGAGCTGGGGGTGATAAATGAAAAGGAGCCCCTACCAATCCTGGTCGTGGACTCAAAAGCTGCCCAGCAGGAGAAGAGGGCAATTCAAATCCTGCCCCTGCTGACTGTTGCAGGAATCACGGCAGCTGTTGGGAATGGGACAGCAGGACTAGCCACTTCCCTAACTTTGTATTAACTTTGTATTAACTAACTTTCTTCCCAGTTCATCCAGGACCTCCAGCAAGTGGCTCAGACAATCCTAACCCTCCAAGGACAGATCGACTCGCTGGCAGCAGTAGTACTCCAAAACCGACGTGGACTGGATCTCCTCACAGCTCAAGAAGGCGGCCTCTGCCTCTACCTCCAGGAGGAATGCTGTTTCTATGTCAACCAGTTGGGTATAGTAAAAGACAAAATCCAACAACTCCAGACAGATTTTCAAAAATGAAGGCAACAGCTTGAGGCCTCTAGCTCTTGGGCCTTTGAAAGTCCCATATGGAAATGGATTCTGCCCTTTGTCACACCTCTTCTGCTCATCTTTCTGCTTTTGCTTTTTGCACCCTGCTTTTTTAACTTCCTCTCTACATTCCTCCGACAACAAATGCAAAAATTCTCTGGGTGACCTGGCAAGCCAAATGATCCTGACCCCCTCCAGGAGGGGCACAGGTCCCACACCAGAGCAAGCCACTGGTCAGTACAGGGGAATACAACGGACAGAAATGCACTAATATGTGTGTGCGTGTGCACCCCCCCCCGCCACAAAACCATATCCTGGGTTGCTATACATCAGTTAACAATAACAGTCAGCCAGAAGTGAAACTACAGAATCCAAAGAGCAAGGTTAGCACACTGAGAGGCTTTCCCAGAAACCTGGGATTTGATGGATTGGGCCTTTGTTTTGGCAGGTGGCACTGGCAGAGTGTTATGGCCTGAATGGTACTGCCACCATGGTAAGGTCTCCGGGCCCACGAAGGTCTGGAGCCCTGTCACGGAAGAAAGAGAAAAAGAATAGTGACCTTGCTGGAAACGTGTAGGTCAGGTGCTCGTTGTTTCAAGTGCGCTTCCAGCGGTGAGCGCTGTAAGTGTCCACCAGAGAACACCCCCGCAGCAGCTCGCAACCCTCTGTAAGCCTAGTTGGAGGATAAACACCCTCTCAGGCACAAGCACACATGGCGCGCACACATTCACAGAAAACACTCATTGGTCCACACAAAAACACAGAGGAGCAGCGAGTGCATTTTACAGGAAAGGTTTTGTTAGGTCCCGCTACTTTACACGGGGATGAATTTGTTCTCAGGGCTTGGAACGAATGAATCGTTCTTAAAACAAACAAGTCTAGGCAGGCTACTGAGTCAGCAGTCACTACGGCTCTGCATAGTGGTTCACCGTGGTTGGGGATCAGAGGCCAGCCTGGTTTGCACTGGGACTTCCATGACAGCCAGGGCTACATAGTGAGACCCTGGGCCTCAAAAACAAAACAAACAAACAACAACAACAACAACAACAACAAAACACAAAACAACAAAAAACAAGCAAAAAAAAAAAGTGCTTATGGCACAACCGTGATGGCTTGCGTTCAATTCCCTCCACATAAAGGTGTAGGGAAGAAGCAACTGCTTAAGGCTGACTCACACCCCTGAGCTCAGCACACACGCTGCACACACAATAACAAACAAAATGTTTTAAAACAGGCAAGTTCCTTGTCATCTGATAAACATATCACTAAAACAGACTACAGCAGAAGGTTAGACTCAGTAGCCTGCACCATATTGCTACACGCCTGTTCCAGGGTTGGATCCTATTTGGAACAGTTCATGGTCTTGGTTTTCTGACAGTTTGAAATATGTCTTCCTGGTACTGTTTGAAATCCCGTAGTTCTGCTACTGAGAAACGAATGCAATAGGTAAAGCAATACTCTAAAATGTGTTCGATACAGATAAAGAAGTTGTGCATGTGTATTTACATATAGAAAAGCACCAAGAGGTTAGCATTCAGAAGGCACTAGTCACACATGAAATTCCCAGACGTTAAATACGCATGATATATAGGAGCTGCTCAATGTTGTCTTAGTTACGTTTATTCTTGCTGTAAACAGACATCATGACCAAGACACTTTATAAAAGAAAATGTTCGTTGAGACTGATGGTTCTGAGGGTCTGGGTCCATGACCATTATGACGGAGGCACAGCAGCAGAAGGGCAGGGAGCAGAAAGACAAGGCTCTGGGATGGCAGCTTAGAGTTTACCAGGTAAGCTCTTGGCCAGGTCTCTTTGTCTGTGCTCTTCAATAAGGGAGATACAGGTCCTTGGTCCAGCTACTTTCCACTTTGCCCAAACCAGGACACTTGTTTTCATAACCACAGTAGAGCTGTGATGCAACAAGGAGGATAAAATACACCAACATTGTCACCCGTACGAGCTTGCTGCTGTGTGCGGCACGCCTGCTTGCACCCTCACCGGAAGTGCTAAGTTGCCCCCTTTCTTTCCCTTTGACATATGCTTTGTGTTTGATTTAACAAAGACTTTCCACGGTATTTTAATTGGAACGACCAAACCCTTCTACAGGACAGTTGAGAATCAAGAAACTTAAGTACACCAAACCCAGAAGGACAGAAGAGCAAGGCCATAATGGAGGCATTGAGAATTTGTCAGTCCCTGGTTTTTCAGATAAACCAAGAGAGTTTCTTGAAGTTGAGTATAAGTGTAGAGGGCTTAGAAATTTTTTCCATTTGTTTTTGTTTTTGGAAACAGGACTTCTCTGCGTAGCCCTGCCTGGCTGTCCTGGAACTCATTTTGTAGACCAGGCTGACCATGACCTTGGAGCTCTGCCTGCCTCTGTCTCCCAAGTGCTGGGGTTAGCAGCGTGTGCCATGGCTGCAGGGCGAGATTTTATCATCAACTCAATGGGGCACTTTGGTTGCTTGGGCGTTAATAATCGTGCTGGCTGGTTTTATGTCTACTTGACACAAAGTGTAGTCATCAGAGAGCATGGAGCCTCAGCTGAGAAAATGCCTCCATGAGATCCAGCTGTATGCAAGCCTGTGGGGTATTTTCTTAGGGATTGGTGGGGAAAGACGCAGCCCGTCCTTGGGCGGGTGGATCCAGGTCCTACCAGAAAGCAGCCTGAGCAAGCATGGGGAATAAGCCAGTAGCAGCCCTCTTCCATGGCCTCTGCATTAGTGCCTGCCTTCAGGTCTCTGCACCGGCTTCCTCCAAGGACGAACACTGATGTGGGAGTGTAAGCCAGATAAATCTTCTTCCCCAAGTTGCTTTGGTCATGGTGTCCATCACAGCGATAGTAATCTTGACTGAAACAGACTACTGAGAGAATGTTAAGTGTTTGTATATTTGATGTTTTGTTCTTAGTTCATTAAACAGCTCTGTGTGGGTTTGAGGTTGTGGCTCAGTTGGTGGAGTTGGCAAAGTGTTTGCCTAGCATGCAGGAAGTCCTGTGTCCAGGTAACAGAGTTGCGTAAGCTGGATCATTGTTCAAACCTAGTCTCAATAAAATGAGTTCAAGGCCAGCCCTGGCTACTTAAGATTCTATCTTATAAAGAAAATAGAACAGCAAACAAGCAAGCCCCTCCCCTCCAATCCTCCCCCACTAGTGTATGTGAATAAAGCAGGAAGTTGGATATATTCTAGAAGCTATGGACAAAAACTTCAGCTTGAGATATAAAGTTGGAAGTCAATGAAGGACAGATGCTATTTAGGGCCCCGGGATTTGAGTTTGAATAGAAAAAATAGTGTAGAGGCTGAGAGTTGCACAGGCACTGAGTGTTAGAACCCAGGAAACGCAGACACTTACAAGAAGATAGTGTGAAAAAGTGAGACTGTCTTTACATTAAAAAAAGACCAGAAAGACCAGCAATCTGTGGAAAATGCTAACAATCATAATGGGGGTGAGCCGCCCAGAGATTCTGATTTAACTGTGGGGAGGGGAGAATCCACTCTGGAACCTGACAAATCGAATGCCTGTAAACCACTGCAGAGGCAGTAAGATACAAGTTCAAGGTCAGCCTGGACAGTGTCAAGTGGATGTTGTGGGAAGGTTTCTACAGGACGCTGGATTCAGTCTCCAGCACCAACCTCTACATACAAAAACAAACAAAAAACAGGTTTTGATATTTAACACAAATATTGAATGAATAGGGGTGCCAAGTGTAAAAAACAACAGAAACAAAAAAACAAAAAAGTTTTGATATTCAAACAAACTGTAGCTAAACCTCTAAATTTCAGTCCAAATGAGATTTATCTGCCCTCCATACTTGGGCTACAAACTTTATCCTTTAGCTGTATCTCAGCCACGTTACACGAATTACTCCTTTTCTGAAAAGCAAAGACATTCATCACCATTAAAGACAACATAAAAATGAGTTGTGTGTTTACTCACTAATTTTCCATAATAATTTAAGGTTGATGGCTTCCAGGAATCCAACCTATTAGCAGGATGAATGTAACCTTTTCAATGCAGCACTTACTCTGTATTTCACTATGTATTACTCTTCCACCTAATAAGGAACTGCGACTTTACCACAACCGGAGTCAGCCAGAAAAGTACCACGTGAGCCAGGTACAGGACAAACGTGCTAACTAAAACAAAACCTACAAAGAAGCAAAGAAACACGGCTGCATGCTGAAATATGAATATGAAATCTGGTTGCACACTGCCCAGAGTAAAAACAAAAAAGCCAAAGGCACACGTTCACATCTGCAGTGAGCAAGAATGCCATATGACACTGTACAGCACTGTGGCAGGCCTCACTTTCTTGTCCCACAATACAAGCGAAGACTTTAAGTTAACACAAATCACTGCGGAGTACAAGGTTGATGTCTTGTTTGCTTCCTCTGGAAACTAAAAGGCAGAAAAATTCCCAGGTAAACTTCAAAAACACCCCAGAGAGCAGACAGCAAGGTTATGAAATGAGAAAACACGCTTGCAGCTGACAAAAAAAAAAAAAAAGGGAAAAAAAAATTTTTTCCGTGCAGGCTGGAGTTGTGACAAAACTGGAGGAATGAAAAAAGCTACATTGTAGCGTTGAGGTTTATTTCTTCACACTACATTAAGAGTGAACAGCCAAAGACTCCTACAGGCTACATTTAAATCTGAAAATCCTAAGACAAAAAGAGAAACACTTCAAGGCAGTAATGAGATACAATCCCCATTGAACACATGTCCTTGCCCGAGACAGGCCATGCTGCAGCCCTTCGTGGAGGTGGCGGCGGCCCTAAAAAGG
>NW_026596287.1:639025-647610 GCF_907164565.1 Psammomys obesus | reverse complement strand
AGCCACGGGTCTTGAGATCTAGCACCAAAGGCTCTTTTCAGAGCCACGCACGTTCCCAAAAGAGAGCTGGTTCCCGTTTGATTGAGGACTATCGTCCAGAATGTCTGGCTAAATCCAAATCTCTAGCCAGATATCTGTTAAAGCAGAATTCCTCTTCAGAGTTGTGAGCGGGGCATGATAGGAGCTTTTTCATTTTAGTGCCAGATTTTCTCAGTCCCTGGCTCATGGAATTCTGTACGTTGTTTGGGCTGGCCCAGGAACAAGACCTGTTTCTATCTCCTCAGCGTGTGCCCACGCTGACATTATTTTTTAACATTCTAGATTTCCTGTGGAATGTTAAGTGATTACCTTTTCCTTTATTGTCACTGTTATGACGCGGTATTTTAAATGTCCTTGTTTACCGCTGAAGCTGAGACGTCATGGTAGTTTCTGTTCAGTAACTCACCGGGTGTTTTCTTTTCCTACGGTAGCTGGGATATGGCCATAGGTCTGAAAGTCATAAACCACCTTTCATAGCCCAGAGCTCTGCACAATGCTTGCTGAAAATTTAGGAGATGTAGTCCTGCGCAGCTTAACAAGATTGGGTCCCGCCTTCTTGGTTTTGTTTGCCTTGAATTTTGTTTTCTTTTGACACCAACTTTCACTGATTAGCAATTGGTTCTCGAGGTAATTCTCTAGCCCCAGGCTGGACTCAGAACGGGATTTACTGCCTTAATTTCATGAGTAGCAGGAATTACAGGTGTATACAACCAGCGCTTAGTTGGGGCCTTGTAAGAACGTAGAACGGCTTTTGTTTTGTTTTTCCCGTTTTTGTAAGTGGCTTGTAGTTTTTATTCACGTCTTCTGTTCCACCTTCATTGTGTATTGCTATGGTGGTGGTGATCTCTGAATACATTGCAGAATAAGCAAAGAGGATCTCACTGTGACTTTAGACGTTGAGTTTTTCAGATCACAAAATATTAAAGATTAAATCAGACAGAAATTTGAAGAAAAAATTTGTTTCTGGAAGTCCTCTAGGTTAGCAAATAGAGCGTTAATTTAAGAGTGAATATGAACAGCTGACCCAGCCGGGTCCCACAGCCGTGGGAAAATCAGGGTATTTGGATATCAGGAAGGCACAGTTTCAGGCGAGTTGACAGAGGCCACATAGAAGAGAGATTCTGCTGCGTTTTTACTGAAGTCAGGCTAATAACTTTATAGTGATTTCATGAGGAAGCACCTTAAAGTTGGCATGCTTCCCAGAACGTTCCAACTTTTACCAAGGATACAAAGTTTATGTTTGAACACGAAAGTGTAACCAATGGTAAAGCAGTGCCCACAAGAAATCTTGGCCTAGAAACTTTCTGATCAAGGCAAACAAGAAACAAAAACCTCAAACTGAGGTTTTATTATCACTGACTAGTGAAGGGGAAAGTCAGGAGCTGTAATAGTCCTCCGAGCCAAGTTGAATACCTGCCAAAGTCTTTTTCTACATTAAAGTCTAAATACACCTTGGGCAACCATCCTCCATAGGTCTTGCTAAAGATTTATAATCTTCCTTAGAAACAAGACGCCAAAGGGAGGCATGCTAGAGCCAGCTGTCCTTTCTTATGCTATCTTTTCCTAAAAAGGAGCCCGTTATTCTTTCACTGTTTTGGTAATGCTTTTTGATACTGAATCTGATTCATTGCTTCTCTTAAAATTATTTTTCTTCCATTCTATTATTGTTAAAGCTTTTAGTAATCTATCAAAAAAGTTTCCTTGAATAGTTAATTGTGCTGTACCAGGAATCATAGAGAAAAATCAAAAGGCTTATTAATCCAATCTTGCATCCAAGAAAACAGGATTTCTAGAGTACGTTTCTTTAGCTTAGATGGCCAGAGGGAACATCCAGGGACTTCCAGGGAGCTGATTCCCGTAGGAAACGCGTCTCCTCGTCTTAGCAGCATAATTTTATGCTTATATAGCACATTTTTATGCTCACATAGACTCTAGAGTTAGTGTGGCATAGTTGAATATCAATGAAATGTTGGGACAGCACTGCAAATGAAAGATTAGCTGTTGTATGACTAGTAAGATCTTCATAAAGCGTAACCGTTTCCCTTAATCATCTCTATTAATCTCTATAGCATCCCGTGGAACAAATTCTATTGTCTTTCTTCCTTTGAAGTTGAGGAGATTAAAATGACTGAACTGAGGCCGCAACATAAATCCAGTCTTGTCTGAGGGGAGACCAAGACTACCCCCAGAACATGGGAACTACCCCCCGAAATATGATTCTGAAAAATAAACACTCAATACATTACGAAATAAACGCTTTTAGCTCTCCCAGGATGGAACACAACGTCTTCCACTCTTTCGCTTCTCCATTTGGGTTTTTTTCCAGGGGCGTTGGTTAGGTTTGGATTTGGGATTTTGTGGATGAGACCGAGGCAGGGTCTGGCTTTGTAGCGGGGCTTTACTAGAAATCCTCCCTCGGCCTCCCACTGTGCTGTCTTGTCAGAGTTTGAATTTCCTACGGAATTCTGAGGGCTGGTAAACTTCCCTTCTCTACTCTGGGTGTTCAAAGATTATGATGGTAAACATATTAACCAAAGAGAAGTAAAACCAAAACAGGAGCCACATTGTGATTAGCTCTCCATACCTTACCAGAGGAATTTTGTGTTTCCTAACCCTGATGTATCCTGCAAGCCTTGTTTTCTCAACCTACACTAAACCTCATGAAGTTTGCCCAACGCTTTGTCTTGCTAAACTTCTTAGTGCCAACAGCTCTTGTCTAGCGACCCTAATGTTTCATCAAAACAGATACCTCCAAAGCCAGCAACGGGCTGCTCTGAGGCAGTAAAGGCAGCCAACTAGCCAGTTCTAAAAAAAAAAAAAAAAAGTTTTGTTTTAATCAAGACAGTTGTGAAACTGGTTTTTCTCAGGTTTAACAAAGTGCATACTAATCAGAGAGTTTGTGAAGTTTATCATCTTTATTAGTGAAGAAGGGAGGAAACAGGCAAACTCTAGTGGGAAGGAAGTGATCTGGGGAGCAGTTTTGGGGAAGCCCACTGGGGCATGTCTGTTTGAGCAGGGAGTCTCTGCTGAAACAGTCTCGACTTGACATGCTCCTAGAGGTCGTGACAGTAGCTTCTGGACATTTGTCTTTGGTCATTTAAGAGAAATTCAAAGAAGTAACATAATTATGCTGATTCTCAAATGCCTTCAGTTGGTAGTGCAAGAGGTGTCCTGACCCACAGGAGTTCAATGGGGTCCTAAGGGGGGGGGGTTGAAAAGAATGGGGGGACACAGACAAAGACAAAAACAACCGCTGTACCTGCTTTTTAAACATTTAAATAAATATACAGAGCATAACCATGATTTCAAAAGTCAGAACTAAATTTAAAACTCGGAATTTATCAGTGCACACAATCGAATCTTTAAGAATAGAAGTGGCTCCATCCCTCTGGCTCCTGTGGGAGAGCCTGCATTGACTGAAGCCCGTGGGAGGGGGCGGGATAAACTGGGGCTCAGCTCAGCAGCCCTGCTCAGCTCTGCAGCTGACAGGGGCAGGTCTTAGGCCGATCCGGAGGGTGTGAGTGTTCTCAACCACCCAACTCTCCGCAAGACATCCAAGCCTAACCCGCGGTGGGGGAGGGGGAAGGAGACAAGTAGTGTCCGAGTTCCTCCTGCTCACCGAGCTAACGAGCGGCTCTGCTCCGCACCTTCTGCCCCAGCCCACCTGGGGGCCCTTTTTTTGTTGTTTGGGTAGAAGGGAGGCATCACAAGGGAAGCAGGCGCAGGAGGCCAGTCTAAATTATGAGACTTGGCAGTTTCTTCCTCTGACTCCGTTTCATCCTCGCTATCTAGCTCCTAAATAATTTTTTGCTCTCAAATTACAGAAATCTGTTTGAGCTCCTTTAGGAACAGTTGAAATAACCTTAGAAGTACTTTTTTCTGCCTGTTTGGCTGCTCTAATTTCACAAGTAACTCTTTAGCTTTTGCGATTCCTTTTTGCTTACCCTTACTACTCGAATCTTGAGGGGCTCCTTGAGACCCTGTAAGAATAAGTCATGCTTACTCAATTCTTGTCCCATAATTCATCATTCTGACTTACCTCTCGGATCAGACTCACAGACGGGCGGCTCTGTGGAGATCCTATGCAGGATCTTCTTGGCTCCCTAGTGGAAACGCTAGATCCTATGTAGATTCGTGGCCACGAAGAACAACGTTCAATTCAGCCCCCGTACCTTAGCCCCACGTTGGGCGCCAGAATGTCCCGACATGCAGGATTTCAATGAGGTCCTAAAGGAGGGGGTGTGAAAAGAATGGGGTAGGACAAAGAGATGGGAAGGAGGCCAAATCTGTTCATCTGATCAAAGCCTCGTTTATTAGAAATTTTTACCCAACTTATATAGGGAGAAGGCAGGAGATAGCAAGAGTGCTTTCATGGGTTGAATATTGCACCTGCAAGACACTGTAAGGATGTTTTCTTAAGCTCTCTCACGGATGCTCTAAAACTAACAGACGGATGTCCTCACAAATCTAGCACCCATGACTTAGGGTCCTAGGTAACTCTTTTACTAAATAGGTTTAGGTCTCCACTAAATGACCTTTGCTCACTATTTGGCTTTGGCTTCAGTAAATAGCTTTGGCTCCTGGCAAAAAGGCATAATGTGGGGTAGAGTTTAGCAAATTCATATGCGTAGATGAAAAGTTGAATACTTCTATTGTTGGGAACAAGGAAAAGAGGCTTGATTCTAAGTACTGCCATTTCATTTTCAGACATTTAATTATATGGGGAAACTTAACTTCTAAGTCCCAGGCCCTAGGAAAGCTGGGGACTTCCCAGTAGCCAAACAGCTTCTGTTGAAAGGAGACAGTTGTCTGAGCCCAGCCATCCAAGGGACAACTTCTCCATCTTGCTGGCCGGTCAACTAAGTTCATGCTCTCAGGAACGTACTCCTATTCTGATTGATGGAAACTCCCTTGCTCAACCCCTTATGTAAAAATATGAGGGGGTAGGGATTTAGCTCAGTGGTAGAGCGCTTGCCTAGCAAGCACAAGGCCCTGGGTTCAGTCCTCAGCTCTGAAAAAAAAGACAAAAAATATGATTGGACACTGCTACAACCCACCCCCTCAATTTGTGGTTTCATCCTTTGAATATGCTGTACAAGGTCCCTTCAGTGTCACAGTTCAGCTCCCTGAGTTTGTACTGCAGCTCTGATCAGTCAGTATAGGCCTGTTACAATAAATTGTGTCACCTGCATTGACCTGGTGTTTGAGTTACGTTGGAGATAACAGACCTCACAATACTATTAGGAAGCATACTGTGAGTCTCCGGGGCAACAAGGAAAGAAAGAAACACACCACACTTCAGCCAGACAGCATGAGTCCCCTTAATATTTGGGGGGACCCCAACTTGCTCTTTGGTTTTGACACAGAGAGGAATAATCCCAGTGTCAAACAAAGGACAGTAGGACAAATTTAAAGCATCACGTTAAGGCAATTTCTTTCTTGCAAAAGAGCTTTCCAGGCAAGGGGCTTGGTCCTACTAGCTTTAATCCTACCACTTGGGAGGCAGGTAGATCTGTATGCTTTTGAGATTGGCCTGGTCTCAATAAAGAGCTCCAGGCCAGCAAGACTACATGATGACATCCTCCCTGGCTAAATAAATATATAAGGAAGGAAAAGACCACACTAGAACTTAAACTGGGCTAACAAGCACCCAGGTACCGGAAGTTCACTTGGTTTTTTCCAAAATGCAACTGATGACAGTCTCTTTCTCTTTGACTGGAATCCCACCTTGCAGTCTTTTGAGAACAGCTAGTTTAAAGGGGATGGATGCAAAGGCCATCATGTTCTGGAAATACACTGGGGCTATGATATGAAATTAGGAAGAATCTAGGTGTCGTATTTAGGAGTTCCAGAGATGGATTAGCAGTTAAGACAACTTGCTGCGGTTGGTAGAAGATCTGGCTTTGGCTCCAAGCAACCACTTAGCAGCTTGCAACTGTAGCTGCAGTTGGAGGGGAATCTCTGGCCTTCTAGATTCACCTGGGTATCAGGCATTTAAGTGGTATACACACACACACAGGCACACACAGACAGAGAGAGAGAGAGATGTACATATATGTTAGCAAAAGCTCATACATATAAAGATTTTAAAAATAACAGAAATATTTAAAAAGAAATCAAGAACCTCAGACACCAACCACCTTAACTCTAGGTCAAAATGAATGTGACATGGGTCTGATTGATAGGCTTTCATCATTTCCTGGTTGTCCTGGTCCTGAAGCACACCATTCCAGCCTTTTGTTAATAACGGGCGTAGATTCTCTTCTGGCTACTTCCTGCTGACACTGGGGGTGCTGTAGGGTGGTTAAAAGGCTGAAATGCTGGCCAGGTCTAGGAATAACAGGCTGTTTTGATGCTGTCCAGGGTCTTTAAGAACATCCATGTCTGGGAGGGAAAGGGCAGGTCCAGCTTGACAGAAGTCTGTGAGGTCAGGAAACACCTGGGTCTGGCAGGATACTGAAACATATATTAGGCAGAAGATAAGGTTAAATAGGTTATGAAGAAAACTCTTTAGGTGTAAATTTAAAATTGTTGGGAGAACAAACAGAGGTGGAAGGTTTGGATCAAAGAGACTTGAACATGGGAACCTCCGTTTACCTGAGGAAACCTCCATTTACCCAAACACTGACAGTAATTACAAAGGTTTTGCTTTGGATCTGTCCACTAAGGAAACTGAGGCCAGGTTTGGTTACAGGAGTGTGTAAGATTAGAGACCCTTAAAGTGGGCACTAGGTATAGAACCTGAAATCCTGCAGAAGACATCCCAGAGGAGAATCTGGAGGAACGGACAAAGGAACTGTTCCCATTGGGAGGGTGGGAGTCAGTGACCTGTCAAGGCATCCCAGGAGCAAGATTTAACCCAGTAGAAATGATCCTACCTGATCCAACGGCTCATCAGCTTTGGCTGGAGACCGAGGGCAGAGCTGCCTGTAGGAGGCACAGTTTACCTCGAGCTAGGATTTTCGTAGGCGAGTGTGAGGGTTAAAAACTGTGCTCACAGAGGGAGAAAAAAAAATCTCTCCCAAGGGAAAGAGGAAGTCCTATATGGAGGTCAGCAAGAAGGGTCAACCGTAGCCAGTGAAGACTGTGGTTGGGGGAGGGGATCCCTCCATCTCAAAAGATAGTAGGAAGTTGCCAGAGCTCAACGGTCAAGCTTCCCCTACCCAAGAGAGACATTTTATGCTGACAAATGAAGAGAACTCACCAATCTAGCTGGTGTCGCATGCAGCAGATAGCAATCTAGTAGCCAAGAAAGAGAAGTCCCAAAACCAGGGAAAGGGGAGGAATCCCACCTTTTGAGACAGGCAATAAAAGCAGTACTTATCTGGAGCCCAGTTGACCTGAGAGGTGGATTTAGGTGAATTTACTGCAGCTTACAAGAATTATTTTTAAGTTTTATGAAGGAGGTGAAACTTTAGACATGTTAGCATCACAATTAAAATTTGCACTGAAAAATATACATTGTAGAAAAGGCAGTGGACATACACATTTGTGCTAACAGCATGAGCATTCTTTACGGGGAGCTCTGAAAGGGCACAAGCCTTTCATGAAGTGGAAGTGGAGGCTCACTTGATCTTAACCTTTAGTATAAGTACACATTATGGAGACTTAAAATTTTAAGCTTGGAACCATGATAGTGGGTGGTATGGTGGAATGTTTTTGCATTAGATCAATAAATCAGAGCTCTATAAAGGTCCAAGCTCTGGACAGTCAATGAGACAAGTAGCATAGCAACAGGAGGAAATATTAAGCATTTTACCTATTTAGGCTCTAGACCTTGAAACCTTTATAACTTGCATTTACCAACCTTAAGATTCTTTTAGACTCAAACATGTATAACTTGCGTTTACCAATCTTAAGACACTTTTTTAGACCCTCAAACAACATTTATTTCTTTGAGGCAGAACTTTGTGCTTAGTTATTTACCAGGAGACATAGGTGAGACGGCTGTGAGCATTTATTGTCCTTTAGCTAAATAAAGGGATGGTAAAAAGTTTCATTCAGGCCTTTTTCTTGAGTCTGGTAACAAGTCATATTATATTGTGGCCTGACAGTAGCAACTCTAGGACTCAGGCTTAAGGCCTGGTCTCCTGCATATGAAGAGAACTGGGAAGGCATCTGAAGTCTCCCAAGACAGAAGTTGGCAACATATCCGTGGGACCCCAGTGTGAGGACAAAACAGACCTGCAATGTTACCCTTGGCTGGGTGAGGGTAGTGGTGGTCACTGAATCTAGGAGCCATTTGTCCTCTGCCAGGCCAAGGAGCTGCAAGGCTTTGTCTATGGCTCTTGTGTGGTTGAGACTTAATAGCTGGGCACAGAGGACAAACCTGCATGGGAGCATTTTGACTTCCAGAGGCCAGTCTGCCCGCAGGCAGCCATGGCTTGTTAAGGCAGCTGTGGGGCCAGCATCCCCTTTGGCTGCATTTGAAAAAAATCACCTGGCAGAATTGACTTTTGGCTATACCCTGGCAGGATGGGGCACTGCAGACCTCTTGTTTGTGTGTGTGTGTGTGTGTGTGTGTGTGTGTGTGTGTGTGTGTGTGT
>NW_026596287.1:636574-639015 GCF_907164565.1 Psammomys obesus | reverse complement strand
TGTGTGTGTGTGTGTGTGTGTGTGTGTGTGTGTGTGTGTGTGTGTGTGCGGGAATGCCAACAGCCTCAGCAGCAGCCAAGGTTTGGAGCATAGTTTTTGCTCTAAATGAGCCCGTCGGGAAGATTATCTTTTTTATTATATTTACCAACTCTTGTATGGTGACTCAGTGACCATCCTCAGCTGTTTAGTGGAGATGGTAGTGAGACCATGTTTTCATCTGTAGGACTATAAATGTATTTTTTAACATGTTAGAGAACTTGATCATCTATGACTATTAACTTACATTTATTAACCATTAAATAAATTAGGACTTTTAGGTTTTGTCCCTTTTAAGTTGGAGCCTGAAAAGTCACAAATATAATCCATTAAAGTGAGAGCATAACAGTTTTTTGTACATTTGGTTTATAAAACTCTAAGGCTATACTATATATTAATAATAATACCACTTTTACACAATAAGCCAAGTATATTTTAAACTTTTGATCGTGAAGATATAGCACAATGACCAAGTTTTAACATAAATAAATCCTCTAAAATATGTCGTAATTTAGAAATTGGTAAAAAACTTGTACATAGTAACCCTTGAGTTTTGAGTTTTAAAACCAACAATATTGCTGGAGAGATGGCTCAGAGGTTAGGAGCACTGGCTGCTCATCCAGAGGTCCTGAGTTCAATTCCCAGTAACCACATGGTGGCTCATAATCATCTATTGTGTGATCTGGTGCCCTCTTCTGGTGTGGAGGCACACATGGAGGCAGAATGCTATATAAATAAAAATAAACGCTGTATAATAAAAATAAGAGATAAAAAATTATATTTGAATTTATTATAACAAACCTAAGAGCCAGAAAGCCTAATGGTGAATCTGGATCACAGGCAGCTCGCGGCAGGAGAGACAGCATTTATTAATTTAGGAATTGATGAAGACATAGGCAGTTAGATGTGCATTTTAAATTAAGTTAATTTGAATAAATCTTTATAGCTTTGAAATTTTAGCATCACTGAACCAGGGCTGAATTCTAGAGGTTGTAAAACATAACTTTGATTTTTTTCTAAAAATCCATACCCCTTTAAAATGTGGCTTGCTGCTGTCCTAGTCTAAAAGGAAATAAAATAAACAGAGAATTAATTATGATTACAGAAATATACATATATATATATATATATACTTTTTTTTTTTTAAGAGCAGAGTGTACAGAAATCAGGAATCAGAGATTTTTTAAAAGCTGGGAAACAGCACCTTAGGGGTCAGAAATGTTGGAAGCCAGCGTTTAGAACACTCGTCCTGGAGCTTTGCAGGAGTTGGGGAGGGGCAAGCACACGGTGCGGCTTCTCAACAGAACCACTCCTCAGTGCTCCTGCACAACTGTGGTGGCACATTGAGGCCACATTGAGGTGTTTGTCGGTGGTCGAGCTGTCCCAGCCCGGTTTAAAACTCTCTGTGTCCACATGTCACGGAAGTCTGCTCAACTAAAAACCCTTCTCTGAAAGCCAGCCTCTGGCGACAGTCGGGAAATTTAGAATCTCACCCGTGGAGCCAGAGATATCGGTGCAATCTAAGGCCATTGGAGTGTGCACAGGGTCCCAGTAATTGCTTACCAGGAGGCAGGCTGTGTCTGTCTGAAGCAGCATGCCGGCGATTTCCCCAAGCCAATTTTGGCACCGCTGTGTCCCAGGGGCTCACCCGAGCAGCTGCAGCCCCAAGGAACAAGACAGATGTGAGCATAAGGGTGGTTGAGAGAAAGAAAAGATTTTAGGTATAGGTGGCTGGGAGAGATAGAACAGAAAGAAAATCTGTTTCAGCCATCCCTGGTCCTATCAGATTAAAGGAGTCTGAAAGGGGTCCTAGCAACACCAGGGGACACCCTTCCTGGGTTTCAGCACCAATGCTGGGATCAATTAATGAATGATGAGGCCCACAGCAGATCTTATATGAAAGAGGTTTATTAGCTGGAGATGAAGAGGGAGAGAGAGAGAGAGAGAGAAGAGAGGGAGACATGATAGAGGAAGAGGGGGCGCCCCGACAGAGAGAGCAAGAAGGCAAGAGAGGCCAAGAGAGATAAAGTAGTGGGTTGGTCCTTTTAAGGAGCAACATAACCATGCCTGCCAGGTGTGATCACCTGGCCAGGGACACATGATGACATTATAGGTTGCTAGGCAACCAAGAAGCAGGTGCCTAAATACTAACAGGTAGGGGTGTGAATGCCTTTGCAATTTCTATAACAGATGAGCCTAATTTAAATCCTCATTTCCCTCTCTCTCCACCCCCCATAAATTAGCTTCTCTCTGAAAAGACAACCCACCTCTGGAGTCTCTTTCTCTGTACCAGCAAGTCTGGGAGGGCAGGGACTCATTTCTCCTGCTAGAAGAAAACGAGTGACAGCTGATGTTGAATTACACGTTAGCTATTGACGATGATGTCTATGACTATACATGTACTG
>NW_026596287.1:613444-631574 GCF_907164565.1 Psammomys obesus | reverse complement strand
ATGCCCAAGGACATCCAGCTGGCTCGCCGCATCCGCGGGGAGAGGGCGTAATTTACCATCCCTTCATTCCTGCAAAAGGCTCTTTTCAGAGCCCCACATTTCCCCCCAAAAGAGCTGTTTGCTTTACGAGTTCACATTTTAAGTTAGTCACCTAAATTACTTAATCTCCCTGTTTTGGTAATGCCATATTCCCGACCTTTTTTCTTGATCACTCTTAGGCATCTAAGTTTTGGAGATTGTTCATTGTTGCGCTTAAGAAGTCACCAGTAGCAGACATTGCGTAATTAGAGCTGTGCTCGGTTTCTGCAAGTTCTTTGGTAGTTAATGATACTTTCTGGCCCCTTGGTGGCTAGTTTGTAAGACTGCCAAATCCTCCATAGTATATTAGCCTCTGGTGTACAATGTGCATCCTCAATACTATGATTGCAGTGTCCCCTAATTTTCCTGTAACTTGTTGAGCATGTTCCCTAGAATAAGGGTTTTTTTTTGGGGGGGGGGCTGGTAGAGGCAAGGCTTCACTATATAGTAACCTCTTGGAACCACTGGAACCCTCTTTAAATGCCAAGGTTGTCTTTAACTAGGGTGTTTGAGGACAAGTAAAGCCTAAGCTTTTCTAATCAAATATACCCTTTTTACGTATTTCTCCTTTAATGCTATATTGTAAGGTTAAATTAGCAATTTGCTATGAAGGTCTGGTCGTTTTGTGCCCCATTCATTCCCTTAATCTTGAATCATAACAGTATTCTGTAATATCAAAAAAGTTGCTAGCTGGAGGGTCATACAATTTGCTATGCAGATCATCTGTGACAAATGTGCATGCTGACCTCTTTAGCATCCTTTCCTTTCTCTGTATTGACTAAAGAGCCTCTGTGATTTTAATTGTATTATCTTTTTCATGTAAGGTGTCAAGTTCACTTTTCAATATGTTGCACTGAAAAACCTTGTAATCCTAATCTGTTTCAGCCACATAATTGTGAGGAATATAGCTGTGCCCAGTAAGCTCTGCTCCAGAAAGACTTGTCATTGTCAAAACTGCATTACTTTTGTTAAAACAAACCAACGAAATCCTTTGTGATTCATTATGCATTTAAACCAATCTGATCATGTTCTTTATTAAGCTAGTACAAAATTCTGTACATCTTTCTCCATTATGGCAAATCTCACTTCCTACCATACTGTCATTTTTTTTCTTTCTAGCATATCTTTTTACTTTTTATTTTTCTCAAAAAAATTTTTTTTCTTGTATGTTTTTCAAGACAGGGTTTCTCTGTGTAGTTCTGGCTGTCCTGGATTTATAGAAAAGGCTCTCCTTGAACTCACAGAGATCTGCTGCTTCTGTCTCCCAAGTGACTGGACTAAAGGTGTGCACCATCACCACCCATCTTCTCAAAATGTTTGAATCTATGTTTGTGTTGGCCCTTGAGCAGTATTCTAAGATAGTGACCTGCTTGCTTCTAAATGTGCAAGAACTACCCGTGTATTAGGTCAACAGTAAATTTACTGACTATTTACTTAAGAGCATGCCCATCGTTTGCTCAATGTTTGAAAATCTCAGTGGCCATCTCATAGGAGGGCTGTAGGCTTTCCCTGGATAATTTTATGGAAGTTTTATAATTTTTTAAGGTAAACCATTTTTAGTATTTTGTTTTCAAGTATGCCTAGGAAATGATGAAAGCCTATCAATCAGACCCATGTCACATTCATTTTGACCTAGAGTTAAGGTGGTTGGTGTCTGAGGTTCTTGATTTCTTTTTAAATATTTCTGTTATTTTTAAAATCTTTATATGTATGAGCTTTTGCTAACATATATGTACATCTCTCTCTCTCTCTGTCTGTGTGTGCCTGTGTGTGTGTGTATACCACTTAAATGCCTGATACCCAGGTGAATCTAGAAGGCCAGAGATTCCCCTCCAACTGCAGCTACAGTTGCAAGCTGCTAAGTGGTTGCTTGGAGCCAAAGCCAGATCTTCTACCAACCGCAGCAAGTTGTCTTAACTGCTAATCCATCTCTAGAACTCCTAAATACGACACCTAGATTCTTCCTAATTTCATATCTACTTCTCATCCTTTTGTGGCTGGTAGTACCTTTATCTAAAACATCCCCTCTCTCATGTTCTCAGTATCCCTCCTCAGCCTCTAAGCTCCAAGACGTGTTCACTGGAGCCTTAAACATTCACCATGTTTAGAGCAGCGGACTCCCGTCTTAAATGCTTAGAGCTCAGCTCGATTCCCGCATGTTCCTTGCTAGTTGATGATCCTTTCCAGCACCTGGGTGGCGGGGATGGGAGACGTGGCAAAACCCTCCAGCGTATGTTCGACTCCGTGGGGTACAGTGTCCATCCCCCCTTCTGTATTCCAAGCTGGGAGTGCTCCCTACCCAGCACATACATAGACTGATAGTCTTCTTACTTCAAAGTCGCTTTCGCAATGAAAAAAAAAAAAAAAGCGTTATCCATTAAAGATATCAATAAGTGGGAAACACTAGGAGCCGGAACGATTTTTTAAGAGAAACATCTAGTGAATTTCATTCTATAGCCAACCAGGCAGGTACCTTGTATCTGTGTTATTTGCTATAGTCACAAACAAAGTTTGTGCCCAAACAAACAAAAAAACTACTACTTTTACTCTTGAAAACATTAAAGGTGGTAACTGTGTACAGGTTCTTTTAAGCAATGTTCCTTGCATACGTCGTATACGTTTATGGAATCATGAAAGTAATAATCAGGATACCCCATGCTTGGCGTATTCTTAGTAGACACTGGAGGGATTTTTAAAATATATCTTTGGTTAGTTGCATGTGATTCAGAAAAGCACACGCAAGTATGTGAATCCGAAGGCTGTTCTCTTTTGGAACTTAAAACTGCGAATTTGTGTGCTATTATTTCCAGCAGTAATTAAAAATTTGGGAACTAACAAACACAATTTAGGATTGAAACCTTGAATCGCGGGTCGGCCGGAGGGCGGTGGACTGGACGCTCCACCAATCACAGCCCAGCGCCGGCTTATATAAGCCCGGAATCCGGGCAAAGGAGCACTGCAAAATTTGCTCCTCTGTTTAGAGTTTCTTCCTCGCCTTAGAAGCTTTTAGTCTCAACATGTCTGAAACTGCTCCTGCCGAGACTGCTGCTCCAGCACCGGTGGAGAAGTCTCCCGCCAAGAAGAAGACGACAAAAAAGGCCGGCGCCGGGAAGCGCAAGGCGTCCGGCCCCCCGGTGTCCGAGCTCATCACCAAGGCCGTGGCCGCCTCCAAGGAGCGCAGCGGCGTGTCCCTGGCCGCGCTCAAGAAGGCGCTGGCGGCCGCCGGCTACGACGTGGAGAAGAACAACAGCCGCATCAAGCTCGGGCTCAAGAGCCTGGTGAGCAAGGGCACCCTGGTGCAGACCAAGGGCACCGGCGCCTCCGGCTCCTTCAAGCTCAACAAGAAGGTGGCTTCCGGCGAGGCCAAGCCCAAAGCCAAGAAGGCGGGCGCGGCCAAGGCCAAGAAGCCCGCGGGTACCACCCCGAAAAAGCCTAAGAAGGCTGCTGGTGCGAAGAAGACGGTGAAGAAGACCCCGAAGAAAGCAAAGAAGCCTGCGGCGGCTGGAGTGAAGAAAGTGGCCAAGAGCCCTAAGAAGGCCAAGGCTGCAGCCAAGCCAAAGAAGGCAGCCAAGAGCCCGGCGAAGCCCAAGGCAGTGAAGCCAAAGGCGGCCAAGCCTAAGGTTTCCAAGCCGAAGACGGCCAAGCCTAAGGCTGCCAAGGCGAAGAAGGCGGTCTCCAAAAAGAAGTAGATGCGCTTCTGCCAGTAACAAAGCCCCAAAGGCTCTTTTCAGAGCCACCCAGAGAGCTCTTTGAATGCAGCTGTACACACTGACCTAACATTTTAATGGGGATACCAGCTTGAAAAACCTTGCCCAGGTTGACTCTGCACCTTAGGGCAGACAGTGTTATGCCTTGGAGTCAGCTGACCGTTACTGGAGTAAGGCTCACTGAGAACAGGCTAGTTTTTTGTCCCTTGCGCGCGCGACTACTATGGTGTAAAAGCATTGTCCGTTTTGTAATGTGACCCTTTTCACTTAATGCTGAAGTCAGACTTCCATACCGTGAACTCGGTGCAAGGCGCGAAAGAGATTAAACTCATTGGCTGAACTTCGGCGTCTCCCCAGAGCCAATGGTTCCATGGTTTTGTACAAGCCTCACCTTGATTGGACACTTAGCAGGTGACGTTTGCAGATCCCGCGGTATTCGTCGCCACCACGTTTAAACTGTAGCCGCTGCAGAGACCCTCCTCCTCCACCCTTCCCTCTTCAGGTTTCTTTTTGTTTTTTCACAATTCTTGAGCCCGCCAATTCCGCCCCTGACCGGGAAAGCTCGGAGAAGGCGATGACCAAGGGCGCCCAAGGATGGCAACAGCGCGTTGATGAAGCAGCTACACCCCAGCGCCGGCATCTTTCCCAGGGCCAAGCACGCCGTGTCCGAAGCTGTCCAAAATTTCATTTTTCGTAGTAACTTAGATTTCCTATGATTTTTAAAAATTCACTTCCATTGGAAGCACACAGGCCCTGAAGACCCTTGCTGGCAGCCCTTTTGTTTTAAAGGTTTGCTGATGTAGTAGTTGGCGTGAAACCTCTAAATAGGAGTTTTCTTATGTTTACTTAACGTTAGGTCGGTTTTAAGCGTTGAAGGTAGTGTAGCCTCTTTACATTTAAGGTTAGGTTGTTGGCCGCTTGGTTCAGTCATCCGTTGTTAACTTAGTTTTCATCGCCATTTCAATCAGGAATGCTCTAAGTAAAAATTTTAAGGGAAGTTTCAAGCCACGTCTTTTTTTTAGCGGTGTAGTTATTGGGAATGTGGTTTCTTGTTTGCTCCATGCTTGATTTCTGTGAAATCCCTGAATGCTCTCCAGAAGTTAAATAACACTGAGTTGAAGCCCCCCCCCCAAGCTTAAGGCAGAATTGGCTTCTTGTGTGTGTACAGACCATGCTAGTGGTTTGATTTTTTTTTTTATGTGCCAATTGGCATATCTGACCTACATAGAGCAAAGTAGGCGCATTTGTCCTGTAGACAGACCTCTCCATGAAGTTCCTGCAATGAAAATGATAGGTTCATCTTGTTTATTTGCCTTTTAGCGTTTAAAAACGATATATGTGATTGCATATTTTTCAGGTAGCGTCCCAAACAAGCCCAGCTGACCTCTAGCCAAAGGCAGTTCTTACTGAACCTCACTGCTGGCATAACCGTTCGTTAGGATGCAGGCGCCATTCTGCCTGACAAGCCCTCATTCCTGAGAGATGTTAAATGACCAGCCAGAGTATGTTGAAACTTAAGCACCTCAGGTCATCTGTATACATTTTCCTATGTATTTTAAGCAGATAGAAATTTAGGCATCAAGTAGCTAATAGGTAGGACAGCATGTTTTCGTTCTTGAGTAGCAAAAATTTTTAGGAGTTTGCTAGAGAGACAGGAAATAGATAGGCAAATGTGTGTTGATTGGTCGGTGCTCCTGAATGTTTTTGTATTGGTATCTCTTCATAGAAATGCTACTCTATTTATTTATTTATCTTTATTTAGTAATTCAAAAGAGAACTTTGAAAAGTTTTGTGATTACATTTGCTAATTTTTTACTGCTTTGACTTCACTGTCACTTTAAATATTTAAAATTTTAATCTTAGCCCCGTGTGATGGCTCATGCTTTAATCCCAGCACTCGGGGAGGCAGACAAGGCAGGCAGATCGCTTTTTAGTTTGAGACCCAGCCTGGTCTACAAAGTCCAGGACAGCCAAGGCTGCACAGAGAAACCCTGTCTAGAAAAACAAAAGAAAACAAAACACATATACATATATATCTTCTGTGGATTCCTATATGCAGAATTCAAGTATACTTTACAGGGAGGCTTTTCTTCACCTTGGGATCCTGGCACTGACACTCTAGTAATGATGATGGCAACGATTATTTTAAACTGTGACGAAAACACTAGGCTGAAAATACAGAGGATAGAATATACTAGCGATGAAAATCTTGGCCAAGCTTGCTAATAATTGTGTGTATTTGCAGTTTTGAACAAATGGAAACCAATGAGTTTAAATGGTAAACGTGATTATATCAGAAACCCTGACTCTGGGAATCCTCCCCTCTCTCTCCTCTTTCTCTCAGTCTCTCTCTCTCTCTCTCTCTCTCTCTCTCTCTCTGTGAGTTTGTGTACAGGGCTACACCAGTAGGAGAGGAAAGGGAAATTAATTTAGTCGCCATTCTTGTGCTGTCAGTACAGAAGTCACAGATCCCTGTGCCCCAGACCAGAAATGGAGAGCCCAAGTGCCAGGAGTGGCCAGTCTGAGCGGCCTTTCCCCTCAGTACCACAACGACATGCTTCCCTGCTGCTGCCTCCCCCAGCCCTGGCACTTTCTGGTTCTTGCCCGAACTTTTATGTGGCGTTTAGGTCCGCCCCCACTGACTTAGCTTTGCTGTATTCCAAAAGAGATTAGGAAAGAGAAATTAGTTAAGGGAAATGCATTTATTTGTGCTTTTGCCCAAATCGGGAAAAGAACCTGTCTCTTCTCGTTGCGCCTCTGGCAATCTCATGTTATCGGAGCGGATGAGATAGTGATGGACTATAGGGAAGTAAGGTAGGCTTACAGGGTCCCTTCTGGGGGTGAACACTGAACCTGGGGCACAAAGGTAACCCCTTCTGACAACCTTCCTTAATCCCAAGGATTTAGGCCCACAAGACAGCTAACTCCTGGCTTCAGTGCTGACCCTATGGGTTAGGGGAGAAGGGGCTAGATGGAGAGAAGACCTGCATTTGGGCAAGGCTGGCCAATCTCTACTGTTATGGTTGGCCACCCTGGCCACCTGCAAAAGCCATTTTTGGTTGGCTTGCAGCTGAATCACAGGCCTGGCGAGGCTCAGGCCCAACGGTGCAGAAAGCAGGTCCAGCGAGGTGAAGGCCCAGCAGCATCGCAGTAGGTGACACTTTTCAACACCTACCTCGTGTGTTGCAGTATGGGAGACACTCTAGCTGAGTTACCTAAGGACTGAGCTCAACGGGAACCTGTGATTCCAGAGGGAAACGTTCCAGTGCTACGGCACAATGTGCAGGGCACTGTGGCTTAGCTCCGAAAGGACAGACAACAAGACACAGCAGACAGTAAGTCGGAGGACGGCAATAAGAGAGGAGGGAAAGCAGACAGGAAAACAAGGGCATGAGAGAGAAAAGGGGCAGAAAATGGAACACAAAGGAAACGGAGCAGCTCAGGGTTCCCGGTTAGATCAGGAGGGGTCTTTGTTTCTATGAAACCCATTGGCATGAAGGCCACAGCTAGCATGCTCCTACTCTGCTCTTAGAGATCAGCAGTTCTAAGCCCTTGGATTTCTCAGCTGTAGAAAGACTTGTTCCACTAGAACATGCCCCTTTTTGCATCTGTGGGGACTAAGCGCACAGGCAGAAGTTGTTCTTGAGTGTATTAATCCGTGTCTCATCATTTCCTCGAAGCTTGTGGAGCTGAGGTAGGCTGACCTTGGTCCCAGTGAGGCTCCGGACAGAGGAATTAAGATCCAGAAAGGGACATATGTCGTTTGGAACCCCTGACAGAATTATTCTGCGAGAACTGAAAAAAAAATCCAGACACATTCTCTGACTCCTCTGACTGTACTGCTTCGGCCCCATGTCTACCTTCACGCATCAGATAGCATTTAACAGATGTTGTGTGGTAGGCAAATGGGGATTGTGTGTGTGTGTGTGTGTGTGTGTGTGTGTTTCAAGACCGGGTTTCTCCTGGCTGTCCTGGAACTAGCTCTGTAGACCCAGGCTGGCCTTGAACTCACAAGGGTGTGCCTTTTCCTCCTGAGATCTGAGATTAAATTCCTCCTGGTTTAAAGGCATGTGTCATCACCACCCAGCAACAAATGACACTTTGTTGTTGTTTGTTTTTGTTTTTTTGAGACAGGGTTTCTCTGTTCTTACTGAGAAAAATAATTGTAGAAAACCCCAGGTAGGGTAGGTTCAACTGCTGCATGCAGGCAGGTTACCAGAATGCCAGGAATAGGGAACAGAAACAGGAGAGTCACAGCATTCTCTTTCACAGCTGGATGCCACTCTTGAGGACAGTGAGGAGCTGCTGGCCTTTCCACTTCAAGACTTTGAGGGGAGGGCTGTGCCTTCATCAGACTTGGAACTTCTGGCCTGAATTACTGGAAAGCTCCTAAAATACAGCACAGAGCTTTTTCATTTTTCATGATGTGGGGTTCAAGCTCTTTCCATCTTGACCTCTCATCTCGGTCTTGTCCAGAATAGATGTTTTGGCTGCAGCCATTGCATCTGCATTCAAAGATAAAATTACTGTAAAAAAGGGACCAAAAGGAGAGCTCCTGTTTCCTGGCTGCTGGAGAGAGGGCTCAGTAGTTTAGGGCAGATACTGTTGTTACCCAACTTCTGTTTCCATCATTCACATCGGACAACAAACACACTCCCGTAAGTCCAGATGATGATTCTAGCTGCCAGGGATGTACACAATCCCATGCGGACACGCACACACAATTTTAAAAGGGCTGTATATCTTTACTTAATGTGCTTGAGAGTTCCCGCCAGCTTGCAGGTGAACCATGGGTAGGTAGTGCCTGGGAAAGCCTCCAGGGGAAGTCAGACCCTCCCGAACTGGAGTTAAACATAGTGTGAGCCGCTCTGTGTTTTCTGGGAACTGAAGCAGGGTCTTCTGTGAGAACAGCAACTGCTCTTAACTGGAGCCAGCTCTCCAGCCCCAAATATTTTTCAAATGTAGGGTCTGGGGCTCTTTCACCTATCTCATGACTGAGTGATCCTACAACTCCA
Organism: Psammomys obesus; assembly: GCF_907164565.1. Classification (NCBI taxonomy): domain Eukaryota; kingdom Metazoa; phylum Chordata; class Mammalia; order Rodentia; family Muridae; genus Psammomys; species Psammomys obesus. Next base: position 622,774 of record NW_026596287.1, on the reverse strand, counting down.
CTCATGATGGAGAGTAAGGCTTGGAGAGTAGGTAGTGAAGAAGAAAGGTGAAAAATCCACATGAGAAAAGGAGACGATGGTCTACTACTCTGGATAAAGTGTCCCTGTGTGAGCTGCTGTAGGCCCCTCCTCCTGCCTTTGGAGAGACCTGAGCAAGCAATCTATAGTCTATAGACTTGAAACTCCTCACTCCCTCCAGCCATGGTTGAGGCTACTGAGAAGGAATTGGAGCCTGGGGATCAGGACGGGCCAGCTGGGTTGTACAGAAGGCCTCAGTGAGTACATAGAGGTTAGGGAGATGGTCATCCAGAACAGTGGACAAGTTAGAAGAAAGATAGGTGGAAGGATGGTATGCATGGTTTGGAACAGACAGATGGACGAATGGATAGGATCAATGGATTCCTGCATAAATGGGTGGATTGCTGGGTGGAGAGTGCCTAATGGATGGTACTGTAGTTTGGGTTTTTTTTGACTGGGCTACAGATGTCACTGTGTTGGAAATTTCCTCCCCAGTATGCCTATATGGGCAACAGTTCAGACCTTTGGGGAAGCTCTTAGGTCACTGTGGACCATGGTCTTGGAAGTGATCAATGTAGTTGTGGAAGGAGCATTATAGAAGAGTGAGCCACCATGCACTGTAGCCTGTCCTGTTTGAAGAAGCGATCTCTTCAGGGGTAATCAGCCATTTGTCGTGGGGCCTTCATTATCCTTAGACTTTCGGTGTCCAATTATGTAAGCTAAACCAATGTCTTTACTTCACAAGTAGCCTGTCTTGGGCCTCTTGCTGCAATTGACAAATATGGCTAGAAAGAAATGGAAATATAAGTCCCTGTGAGTGAGGCGGAAGCTCTAAGAGTGACCAGGTTCACAAAGTAGAGCCTGCTCAGCATCCCGCCTGCTTTCTGCTTTCTAATTCTCTTTCCTCTCCACAGCCTGCCTCAAAATTTACCTGCATCTCCACTTAGGGGGCCCAAGGAGGTTTTCCCTTGCTCCTGCTTATTTCCCTCAGCCACTCTGAGGAAACTAAGATGCACCTGATTATATATGGCAGCAGCCACCTTATCCTCAGACTGTCAGCTGCAGGAGGAGGAGGATGGAGTGGGTTCGCTGCTCACTTGTGGACGTGACTCTAGGGACACAGTCAATAAATATTGAAATGAGGAACACGAACGTTAGAAATGATGGGAAATGTAGTCTCTCTCTCTCTCTCACACACACACAGGCTTGCTACTTGTAGTGGCCTGAAAGAGGCGTCCCCCATTGTCACGGATATTTGAATATGTTCGTCCTTGTCCCTGTTGCCAGTGCTTTTTGGAGAGGTTTAGCAAGTGACACCTTGCTGGGAAAGTTGTCCCTGGGGTTCAGGTTTGAGAGCCTAAGGCCTAGCCCCACTTATAGGTTCATTCTTGTGGTTGGTGTATGAGCTCCAGGGGCCATGCCTAGGGGACTCTAACCCTCTGGAATTGTAAGCCAAAATAAACTTTCTTCTGTAAGTTGAGTTGATCTTGGTGTTATTGTTACAGCAGAAGAAAAGTAAGTAATACACCACTTTTAGAAAAGATTTATTTTCTCTCTGTGTGTATATGTGTGTGTGTGTTCATGAGCTTGTGAATGGAAAAAACGGACACTAATCCTCTCTGGTTCTAGTAACTGAAATTGGGTCCTCTGTAAGAACCTTATGTGCTCTTAATCTTTGACCCATCTCTCTAGCTCCTATTGTTTGGTGTCCGAGACTCGCAGGCCTGCCAATCGCAATTGCCTCATTCTCCTGAGTGCTGGGATTATATAGGTTTGTGCCACCATGTCCAGTTCCATTATTATTGATTTATTTAATCATTCATTGTACACTAATTTACAATGAATAAAAATTTCACTCTTACAGTTTCTCTTCCTTCCCTGTATCCTGACTACATTCTATGTCAACATTTTTAGTTAAAAAAATGTTGGGTTACATTATTTTACCTATATAAATCATGTTCTGGTCTAAAAGTGATATGTGATAATTAAATTTCCTCTCTGTGTTGTTTCAAATGAGAATGGCTCCCATATATTTGAGTGTTTAGTCCCCTATTTGGTGAAATTGTTTTGGAAGGATTAGAAAGTGTGGTCTTGTTGGAGTGAGTGAGTCACTGGGCGTGGGCTAGTCTAAGCCAGTCCTGTTCTTTCTCTCTTTCTTTCTCTCACCTTCTCTCCACACCCTCTGTCCCTCTTCTCTCCCCTCCTTGTCTATTAGATATGAGTGAGCTCTCAGCTACCCCTCTAGGGCCATGCTTACCTGCCTGCTGCCGTGATCCCACCGTGATGATCATGGACTCACCCTCTCACCCTCTGAAATTTTAAGCAAGCCTCCAAGGAAATCTTTTTTATTTTTTTATTTTATTTTATTTATTTATTTTTTTGGTATTTATTTTGGTTGTGGTGTCTGCTGGGATATATTTAAAAAATGTGCCACGCATGAGACAGATCTGGTATGAAAGATATTGTTTGAATGGGATGGACAGAGGGAGGGAGGAGGAGGGAGGAAGAGAGAGAGAGAGAGAGACATAATAGGGGAGGGGGCTTTCCAGACAGAGAGAGGGGAGAGAGTAAGAGAGAGAGAGAGGGAGTGGCAGACAGGCTGCTAGGTACCTGGCCCAGATGAGTCACAGGAGGCAGGAACTGACATAGTATGTGGTCAGGACCTTAAAGGCAGACCAGTTGAATTGCCTGCACAAAACATAACAGTGTCACAGTTCTCTCCACAACAGAACACAGATTAAGACACTCCTAGAGAAAGGAGAAGAGCATATATGAAGAGGGGCAGCATGTAGGAACAATGATATGTGTGTATTAAAATGTAATTACAAAACCCATTTGTTTTGGGCCATAAATTTTAAATAAAGCAAAATTAAATTCAAGCCTCTAACTTTTTTTTTTTTTTTAATTTCTATGATTCTCAAATGTGACACCATTACAAAATGTTTGTGAAGGCATCAAAGAAGCCATTTTGCCATCTGTAAAATCTTCACATATGTAAGACACAGAGCTTTCTGGCTGTGACTCACCCTGTTATAAAATGCACTATACATTGAACTTATAAACTTTTGCATATGATGTGAACAATCACATCATTACTAAGTGATTCTTATATTGCAGCATGCCTTTAGATTAAAATAGTCACCATCTATCTGTCTATTTTTTATATCTCTTTATTTATGTCATTCTTGTGGTTCCTGTTTATGTTCAGAAGGACTGTGTTTGGAATCACCTAGGAGATCCGCTTCTGTGTATATCTGTGATTCTAGCATTTGACTGTGGAGGGACGTCACAGCTGGAACTGTGCGAGCTGTACCAACTGAAGCTTGGTCTGGGCCCTAGACTCAATAAAAATGAAAACAAGGAATAAAGGTGAATACGAGCGTGCATCTTTCTGGCCTCTGGTGTGGATGCAGTGTGACAGCTGCTTTATATCCCTAATACTGTGTTTAGTGTTGGAATCTTTGCAGTTAAGGCCTGGGCCACAGCAAGCCAGGCGTGGCCACCCATTTGCAACATAATGGCTAAGGAGAGGAGCCACAGAGAATAGTATAGAAAGGAGATTTGTGCAATATGTCACATTAGGAAGAGGAACAAATAAGGAGGTCCACTGACCATTAAATTTGTCATTAGGATAATGAATCAAGCTCTAAACGGAAGGGGAAGGGATATGTGTGTTAGGGTCTCAGAATTGCTGGAGAAAGACCCCTGACTCAGGTAGTATGCAAGAACAAAAAGCGTTTATTCTGCAGAAATTGCCAGCATGCTGGGTTACTACTAAGGCAAAAATCGCTACCCAGAAGTGAGTTCATAGGCTCTTTTCATAGACATTTAGGGGCTTTGCATGGTAACTCTTAAACTAATAGGTCAGGAATGACATAAGGGTAAGAGGGGATGCAGGATTGGCTGATTGCTTAGGGATTTTACCTAGATACTGGGGCCTTTGTTGACTCATTGATGTCTGGCTTTCACTCATGCGTTGACCTTTAACTTGATTGCTTAGGGTGGGTGGCACTTTACTTTGGGAACAGCAAGGCCAGGGATTCCTAAACATAGCTTTTGGTCAACTTGACCTGTAAGTTGATTGGCTGTCCCCAGGTTGCGGCTTTTCCAGGAATTCTTTGTTCGAACTCCGAGAAACAGATATCCAGGCCTGGTCAGACAAAACAGAGAAAAGAAGCCTGTCATGGCGTCACGTTAGTCCAACAGATAGACGCTAAATCTGCCCCAGCATATTCAAATGTCAACCAGGCCCAATCAGAATCGATCAGAGCGCTCTGGGATGGTATGCTGTGGACTCCAGACCCCTCACCTGTGTGACCTCGATCGGGATTGGCTAGTACCGATGGAGGCTACGCGACTTAGATTAGAATTGGCTGACTCCTTGACATCAAGTCCCCTCATGTGTAAGTACGCAGTCCTGATCAACGTGTGTCCTTCCCTTCACCGACCCATCTTTAATTTGTCCAGCAAGGTAACGTGGTAAATTGAAAACTCTTCTGAGGGGACAAGTTCCGTCTCCAACCTTTTCCTTCCCTCAGCATGAGATTCCCGGGGGGCAATTGAAATTGACGTGGAGCCCCGCATAGTTTCCGTAGCCAGACATCTCAAGGGAGGTTTGGAGTGATTGTGGGTAGGATATCTCTTTCCTTGCTGGGATGGTTACCATGCCATCCCTGCTCTGATGGACCGTATCGCTTCAAACCAGGAGCTAAATTTTACCCTTCCTTCCTTAAGCCGCCTTTGCTTGGCGTTTTGTCACAGCACCAGGAAAACCCACTAATATGCTACCATTATGTTTTCTGGGTTCCATCAGGAATCTGGGTGAGTCATCGTTTGGTAAAATGTGCAGGACGTGAGGAGAAAGAAGCAAAGAGGCATTCAGTCAGGGGGAATGTCTCAAGTCTCAGAAGCACGGTACAAAGCATGCTCACCTCCAGGAACTTTAGGATTTCCGTGGGAGACAGGAAGAAGAGGACAGACTCAGAACAGGAGACATAGCACAGAAAACCCCAGAGGCTCATGTAAGGGATCAGCAAGTCCCACACAGGAACAGTTGATTCTACTGGAAGCTTTTATGAGGTTCCATGGGGCTGTGAAGGGACAGGTGCATCCCTGTAGAAGCCATGTTAGCATTCTCTGAAGAAACAGAAGCCTCTACATTCTCAAGGCAAATTCCACAAGAAACCAATGGAAATTAAACTGTGTTTGGATACTCCAAGCGCTTCCTAGGACTCAGGATTCTTAGTTAAGGTATCTTAAGAGTCTGTAGATTACTGAGGATTTAAAAGTTGCCATCAACTCCTAATTTTAGGCCAAACCTGAGCCCATGAGCCTTGTTACTGGCTCTGTTACTACTTTATTTTTCTTCCTCCTCCTAAAGAAAATAAGAATGCTTCCAGAGAGAAAGACACCCAGTAATTTTTTAAATGTAGAATTTTTTACCTTAACATCTGATCCTTTAATCAGGGCTTTTAATAACTCCATGTCCTGCTGGGCGTGGTAGCACGTGCCTGTAAACCCAGCACTCAAGGAGGCAGAGGCAGGTGGATTTCTGTGAGTTTGAGGCCAGCCTGGTCCACAAAGCAGTTTCAGGACAGCCAAGGCTACACAGAGAAACCCTGTCTCGAAAAACCAAAATGAATGAATGAATGAATGAATGAATGAATGAATGAATATATAAGTAAACTTATTTACTGATATTTAACAGAAAAATTCCCATATTAAAAACTTTAAAAATTTTGTACCATGTTTTATAATTAAGGACTGCCCTTTCTTTCTGGTGAAGCCAATAACAGTATTTTTTTTTAAACATGTTTAAACAAATGTGAAAGCTTCCTCTTATTTTTTTTTTAAATCATACTCTACCTCCCTTAAGTAAGGCTTTGAGCAGTTGTAGGTATTGGTTTTCAACGGATGAGGAATTTCCCAGTTTCTTTACTGTTGGTGCCAAAAGTTGTGCAAATACATAACTATTGCAGCTGGTTTTAATCAAGTGCGAGGTCGGTCCTTAATTATAAAACATGGGACTAGGTTTAGAATACCTTTAAATGGGCTCAGAAAAGAAGGCATTTCCATACATGTATGGCCTCTTAGTCACTTATATCCCAGGCTTTAAAGGCATTACAAACTCAATCAGAAGAAATGGATGACATAAATAATCAGATACTTAAATTGTTACAAGAGGTAAAGGCAATAGTGAGGGTTATGTGTTTGCTGCTGAGGTCATCTCAACCTCTGCCGTCCCCTCCAACAGTGCTAAGAGCCTATTCTGCCCAAAAGAAAATAATTCTGTATCAATTTAAGGACAGGGCCACAATCATGGACCAGTCAATACTCAAGCTTTACTTGATACAGAAATTGATAATGAATTTATAAATTCTGAATCAGATCATGAAATGGAGGCATCTAAAAGTACCCCCTAGAAAGAATTTGAAAAAACAAACAAACAAACAAACAAAAAAACAAAAACAGGTTGTTTAGCAAGGTTAGGTAAAGATGTTTTTACTATAGTGGCTTTGATGAAGAAAATCTTAGGAAAAAATAGATTGTTTAGGAAAATTAGGTGAAGATATTTTTGCTAGTGGGTCTGATGTTGAAAACTTTAGAGAACAATTTGAAGTTAAGAAAAATAGTAAAGCCAAGGACCTCTTGAGGTTGGTGAACAAAGACAACAGACCTGAGTAGCACTGGCTGCTGGGAGACTCTCGCAATGAGGTGGTGACTGATACCACAATTAATTTACCCATACTTGTTTTTTTCCCTCAGCGTCCTTATGTGATTTAGTAAAAATTATTAATAAGTAGATGGATACCTCGAAGGTTCAGGGTAGAAATGGCCGATTTATATATATATATATATCACAAACCTAAACTTTCATATATATATATGAAAGTTTAGGTTTGTGATTCTTTTAAGGTTTTTATAAGATTACTTTCTTCACGTAATTGGTTCTTTCTTTGCAACAAGAAATTGCAGACTTCCAGTAAAGAAAAGCTGGCTGAGAAATTACCTTGTTTTTTCACACCTTGTTAATATATAAACAAGCTGATTGGCTACAGACGTATATGGGTTCTTGGGAACAACTTGTGATTCATATTTGTTTTTCATCCATAATACTTAATACATTTGATTATGTGAGGATATTGGGGAACATGGTTTTCTCATGTATACTCATTGTAACCATTAACTTCAAGACAGATAGAACGTAATCACATTGTGGGATCTTTGTACTTCTTGAAAGATTTTGCTGGGATCTATAAGCTGTTGGAAAAAGAATAAAAGTGTAGTTTGGAGCTCGCTCTTCGAGGTTTGCTCCACCCATCAAATATGTATATATGTGTATATGTACCAGAGCTGGTGAGGTTGGAATCCAGTTACATCCACCCAATATGTGAATGTGTGTGAATGGGTATGTATGTATGTATATGTGTATGTGGAAAGTAAGAGAAGCTGGAAAGAAGAAGTTGTTGGAAGCTACTGCTGGAGTCTATATTACTACATCATCAAGTGTGTGTATGTTTGAGTATGTGTGTAATTATGTGTAATTATGGCCTCTTGGTTTGCCACTATCAGTGGAAGCCACAGCCAATAACTTTCAGTCCTGGCCTCTGGAGTTGCCCTCAGAAAGAGTCTGTTACATCACCATCCAGCAGCGGGATCAGTGCCCCTCCTCAGTCTCTCCTGTTGATGTCCAAGTTGCTCTTCCACAAATTAGTAACAAAAAAACCACTTTTTGTCTAGTAAGAATACAAAGCAAACTTTATAACTTTGTATCTTATGCACTGCTTGTTTTGTAATCAGAGCTGTAGCACTATAATATGGTTAAGACTGAAGACTGCACTCTGCTTCCTGAATAAGCTGAGTCCTTTGCTGTTCCTCCTTTTTGGAGTAGAGGTCTTTTTGAGACAGATCTTTCACACATGGTTTTAACCCCAACCTGAATCCACGAGCCTTGTTACTGGCCTCTGTCAGTTCTTTATTTCTTTTCCTCCTAGAAGAAATAAGAATACATACAGAAACTAGGTTCTCATACATTTTATGGGAAGTAACTTTTGACACAGGGTTCTTTCCCTCTGTGTTTTATCTGTACTATCATGTAGTATCTGATAACAGAGGACATAGGAAACACATACTTAAAATGTAAAGCAAATTATGTCAGACACCCAAGATCAAATTTCTGGTCTCCACAAAGATTTCAGAAGCTCTGTGCTTTCCCGTCACCTTGGCTGGCCTTCATATCTAAAGTAGTCTTTGTCTAATATTTTTACATTTTCATTTATCAATATATTTAAAGAGCTTGTAATCACACATGTTTCTAAATGAAACCTCAAAACTAAGTGATTTGGTTTTGGTTTTATTAAATGATAGTATGTGAACCTGAGACATGATTATGAAATTAAATTATTTATTTCATCCATTTTCTTCTATGACATGCATTGTTAATTTACCTCAATTAATGCATTAAAATAAAAAACCCACGAACATTTAATTTCCAACTTGTCTGAAAGAATACCATGTGCCTTTAAAAACAAACAAACAAAAGACTTATCTCCTGCTGTTTGTGTGCGCAGAATATTGCCATGAGTACAGCTGGGAGTCACTAGAATATCCTAATCATATAAAATGTACCGCCAAAATAACTAAAATAAACAAACTCACTGAAGAAGCGTTTTCATGGACTCCACGTAAAGATCAAAAAGTGTTCTAATTGTGCTATTGCATACTTCATATGAAAAGCATTATTTTGATTATCCAAGGTGACAATGGGACATACGGGAAAAAAAGCCTAACTTTTTTTTTCTTTCAACTTCCTCCCAAGTATCAGAAACTGAAAAGAGAAAGAAATGAACATGCAAGTACCTCTTGAATGGTGGGGGAAAATAACGCAGCGGAAGCTCCACTTCAAACAAAGAAAATCTGGCGCGCAATTTTGAAACTGCCCGCCGAACGCTCCAATTGGCTAATAGCGCCACCAACCAGCTGGGATACTTTGTAGAAACCTTTGCTAGTTTTAAGTGAATGCTTAAAGGCCAAGCCAAACAAAAATGCGAACAGCACTGTACTAAAAAGCAAACCGCAGTGTTATTTGCGTAAATATTCCTTCAAGGAAAAAAGCTTGCAAGGAACTATCACTAAGTAGACAGAAACCTTACTGAGCCTGATTGATTTTCCCTTAGACCACAACTTTGTAAACAAACCCAAACCGCAATAAAGTGCCAGTCTTTCCAGTTAAGTGAGTGGCTCTGAAAAGAGCCTTTGGGTTAGAAAGTGAGCCGGGCCGGGCGCTCACTTGGAGCTGGTGTACTTGGTGAC
>NW_026596287.1:605895-608444 GCF_907164565.1 Psammomys obesus | reverse complement strand
GTCTAAATTTGTTCCTGCAGCTTAAGTTTTCTTCCCTTGCTTCTGAAATACATCCAACTCTTTATTCACTTGTAAGTTTAATAGCCTAAGAGTAATAAGTGCAACAAAAAACCGCTAGTATCCTTGCTCTGATCTTTTACTTGAAAATAAAAACAACTAAGCAACAATAAAGCCCAGCCGTTGAGAATCTTATTCTCCATAACAATATATAATCACCCACATGTACCACTAGGTAAGCACTCTGATGGTATAAAACAACTTGGATAAAATTTAAATGCAAAATACAGTTTATTAACTCAATTTGTGGCTGGACCACTTGCTGTTTCCAAGAGTTCACTTCCTGGTACCCTCTTTGCGCAACTCGGTAAAACACGAGCTCCAACTCCAGGATACACAGGTATCTCACACGCATTTTTAAAAAAAGGAAAAAAAAATCACTTAAATGTAAATCCTAAAGCAAAGGGACACAATCGGAGCCAAGATTTTATTTTATGTTTTTTTTTTTTTTTTTTTCTTTTGAGATGAGGTCTCACATACTCTCAGCTGGCCTTGTTAAAGTAACTTTTATTCGTCTGATATAATCTCAGTGGTTTACTGCCTTCATCTGCCTACCTAGTCCTGGAAGCATCTAGTCTCCACACAATCTAATCTAGGCCTAGAATGTTTCAGCCTCTGAAGACTTACAATGCTGAGTAAGCTCACACTTTCTTTCTTTCTTCGTTCTTTTCTTCCTTCCTTCTTTCTTTCTCTCTCTTTCTTTTCTTTCTCTCTCTCTTTCTTTCTCTTTCTTTCTTTCTCTCTTTCTCTCTCTCTTTCTCTCTTTCTTTCTCTCTTTCTCTCTTTCTTTCTCTTTCTTTCTTTCTTTCTTTCTTTCTTTCTCTCTCTTTCTTTCTCTCCTTCCTTCCTTCCTTCCTTCCTTCCTTCCTTCCTTCCTTCCTTCCTTCCTCTGCCTGGCTTGTTCAACTCAGCTATTCTGGCTCAGACTCATCTCCAAGCTGACTGTTTGAATTCTGTGTCGCTTAGTTTTTGACTGAATTGCTCTACTTGGCCTAATACTAATTTTAGCAATCTGTTCTGTTCGTGGCTCCTTCTCATTCTCTGGCTTGTTCTATCTTTGCCTGTGTCTATTTTGTTCTTTCTTCAACCTCTTTCTTTAAAACTACTTCTGAATTTCACTGAACTACCCATCAATTCACTGACTCAAGGGAAATGACTGAACAGAACTGACTAGAATTCAGAGATCTGCATGCTTCTGTCTTCCTAAGTGCTGAGATTAAAGGTGTGTACCAGCATGCCTGGACCTAAACCTTTCTTTGTCTGAAACTTGCTCTATTCCAGGCTGGCCTTGAACTCAGAGATTTGCTTGCCTGTCTCTGGGATTAAAGGTGTGTCTGTATTCCAGCCAGAGTAGCTGTGTTGCTAAGATTCCTCCACATGGCCTTGAACTATTTTTGTAGCCAAGGCTTGCCTTAAAACTCCTGACTCATTTTCCTGATTTCATGTCTGGAATGACTGAATTCCAACATACAATACCACCTCTGGCTTGTGTTTTGTTTTGTTTTTGTTTGCTTGTTTGTTTTTACTGCTGCATCAGGCTTCTTCACTGGTCATGAAGACAAAGTTCTGTAAGACCTGGGGTCTCACAGCTCAGGAGTTCAAGATTGTGCCCTTCCCAGGAATTCCCACAGACCACAACTCGATGCAAAAGCAAGAGGTTTTTTTATTCCAATCGTGATAGGGTCGCCCCTTCAAAGGCAGGAGATGACCCTGAGCATGCAAAGCACAGGGTTTTTATGATTGGTCAGCAAAAATAGCATGAAGATGGTTTACAGCTAGTTGTTTGCAGTTTTTGGCCATTTGTGAGTTATTTTTTAAAAAACTATGTCATAACAGTTCATCCTGCCCTTTGAGAACTATCTGCCCCTGGCTTCAATTCAAGGCTATCTCAGAGCAGTTCATCCTGCCGTGCCTCTGGCTTTAATTCAAGGATGGGAATAGTCACAGCTGTTTTTCTTTTACAGTTGTTTTCATTCTCTGGTGGGCCCTCAGTTCCAGTTTGGCCACACAGAAAAGTAGCTGGACCAAAGACTTGTATCTCCTTTATTCAACTAGGCAGACAGATAGGCTTGGTCACAGCTGTGGCTCAAGTTTTATTTGTGGTTTGACAGCTAAAGACACACAGAGTGGACATCACCGGTGGGTGGCTGAGTCTGGGCACTCTGTATAACAAATGTATTTAGTATATGGTGAATATTAGCATCCAGGCGTTCCATGTTTAAATACTACTTCATAAATACCACCAGCTCTTGGATCTTTACCCCTTCATGAACCTTGACACAGCTGTGTCACTAACTCTTCATCTATACCAAACACATTTTAGGATCTTGTTTTATCTATCACATTTGTTACTAAGTGAATTCAAATAATACCAGGAAGGCATATTTAAAATGCCAGGATACCATGACTTTGAATTTTTTCCAAGTATGGTCCACCTCTGGAACAGGTGTGTAACGATATGGTATTATAAATCTAGTGTTTAGTTCTGCTGT
>NW_026596287.1:584602-605885 GCF_907164565.1 Psammomys obesus | reverse complement strand
GTCCAAAAGCCTTACAATACATTCCCAGATGTATTGGCTCTTATTGCAACCAAATAATAATACACACAGGGACAAAACCAATCTGTTGGCATTTTTATGTTTCACTTTCTTGATGAGGAGTACAAAATGTGTTTATCTTAAAACATCTTTAAAAATAGTTGGTAAACCTTCATATTGATGAATTTCTCCTTGTTAATTGAGGGGTATACAGTTTCCTTTTAAAATTACCTATAAACAACATAACAGTAGTTTTTCACCATTGTAGATGACTAATTCCAAAAACAAAGTGTATCTTCTAGAAAATGAGGAAACAATGTAATCTCTGGTCTGTGCTTACTTGGTATTGTAAACTCCAAAAATATCTAATATAACCAACACTTTATTAGCTGCTTTCAAAATGTATCCTTAAACTAAAAAAAAGTAATAATAAATGCCATATGCAACAAACCTATAGCCAACACTGTATTATTATATGAAGACAAATTGGGAGAATTTCCTCTAAAATCAGGAAAAAAAGGTGACAATTCTCCTCTTTTATTTAGTATAATGCTTATCTTTAGCAACCAAACAAGGAAAAAAAAGACAAACAGGGATAATAGAAAGCAAAGAAGTGAAATTATTCCTATTTGAGGATGATGGGATTCTCTACTTACAAGACCCTGTCCTCATGGGGGAAAAAAAAAAAAAAGCCTCATGGGCCTGGTAAAGACAAACTGAAGTTGCAGTACACAGAAAGCAGTAAAAACGAAAACAAACAGTAGTCTTCATGTTGCTAACAGCTGACTCCCAAAAAGTAATTAGGAAAAACATTTCCTTCAAAATACATCCAATTAAGGATTCAGGAATATATCTAACCAAAACAAACAAAACACAAAGACCTCTGCCACACTAAATCTTCAAGATACTGAAAAAAAGAAGCCACAGTGACGTGACTATAGTGTCATCACAATTGTTCCTGGTGGCACACTCCTTTGATCCCAGCACTTGGGAGGCAGAGGCAGTTGGATCTTTGTGAGTTCAAGGCCAGCCTGGTCTACAAAGCAAGTCTAGGACAGCCAGGGCTCTAGCCCACTTCTGGTGGCTCACAAAAAAAATGAAGAACTCTAATTTGGCTTTGTATATATGATGAAAATACTAGAAAATAAAAATATATATATATATTCCTAGGCATAAATACTGCAGAAATATATTTATTAAAAAAATAATAATAATGTAGAGAATGTTGGGAGTGGCTGCTTGGATATTTAGATCGCAGCAGAAAGATTGCTTTCACCTTGGTCTTCAACCTAACAGAGAGGAGAAGAGGTGTTGCCAAATTCCTTAAAAGCTTGTCTGTGTGACCTTGGACCATAACTGCTTTAGGGAATTAGTTTTAGACTAGGGCTTTACCCGCTAAAGGGAGATAGTTTTTTAAAGGAAGTTGGGCTTTTCCACGAACCTTTTCTTTTTGTATTGATGTGAGTTGTTCTTGCTTTACCTATAAAAAATGAACTCTGGAATAAACCCACCCTGCTTTAGTCATACTGACAGCCCTCTCAAGCCATCCCATGTGTAGTGTGATTTGTTTTAATTATTTTAAATCCTCATTCACCACTCAGGTACTGTGGGCTCCGGCAGTTTGGTGCCCAAACCAGGGACCTGGGATACAGGGAAGCAGTAAAAGACACCGTGGTGTTGATTAGATTAGCTCAGATCATAAAGGGGTGTGGTGAGTAAAACTGAGAGTAAAAATGGAACAAGGCAGTAGTCTCATGTTTTTTGTATGGTCTTTAACTAGAGACAAAGAAAGTGAAACTTTCAGGGTCAGAGAGAAGGAGGAAAGAGAAACAGGAGGCTTCAAGACAAAATAAGACTAAACCATCAGCTCCTCCTGAAGAGTTCTGTCTCTTCTGATGTTGATAATTCTTTGTTAGGAGAAGACTCTGGGGATGACTTAAATCCTGATAAGATTGTAGAGCTGGAGGGTTCTGAGAGATGTCCTCCGATTCAGGCTATGAGTGTTAAAAAAACTTGAGCCTTGGCAAAAAGAAATTAAGAAGTTGAAATGGGGCTTCGAGGAAATAAACAGAAAAATTGGAGAATTAACGATTAGGGAAAATGAGGCTCAGTCCCCCACTCCAACCCCCTCATTGATTTCAGGCTTGGACCCTCCTCCTGAGACGGCTACAGTTGCTATAGCTCCACATAGGAGGGGCCTTTTCCTTTGTCCACAGCATGAGCAACTGTATCCTACTTACAAGCTTCTTTACAACAAGCTATGCAGAAAGGAGGCATTATAACTGAGTTTTATGGCTTTCCAATTACAGAACAACCTGGCAGACAGGGTATAGGGTAAGAGTCCATGCTCCTTTTTCTTTTAAACAATTAAAAGAATTAAAAATTGTATGCTCTCAATAAGGTCCTTCAGCACCTTTTACTCAAGCTCTGTTAGAATTCTTGTCTATTGAGGCCTTCTGCCCAGGGGAGTGGAAGCAGTTAGCAAGAGCATGTTTATTATGGGTTTATTATGGAAGTCAGAGCACTCTCAAGTTACAGCTGAACTCAATTGAGCTCAGGGAGTTCCTATAACTTATGACATGTTTGCTGGGGAAGGAATCTACAGGGAAACAGGACAGCAACTGGATTTTGATGTAGCAGTTTATGTTCAAGTGAAAGCTGCTGCCTGGAAGGCCTGGGGTAAACTTCCACAAACAGGTAGACACGTGGAAGATTTGTCTAAAATCTGTCAGGGACCTGTTGAGTTATTTTAAGATTTTGCGGCAAGATTAATGCAAGCAGCAAGTAGACTTACAGGCGTTGAAAACTGTGAATTATTATTAGTAAAACAATTGTCTTATGAGAATGCTAACTGTGCCTTCCAAGCAGCTTTGAGACCCTTTAGGAAAAAAGGAGATATGTCTGATTATATTAGGTTATGTTCTGACACCGGGCCGTCTTATCCTCAAGGAGTATGGCCGCTACCCTAGAAGGGAATTCCACTGTTAAAGAGGCATTATTTCAGCAATAGAAAGGCCCAAAGAATGGAATATCCGGAAGTTGTTATGGCTGTGGGCAAGTGGGATATCAAAGAAAAAATGATCCTAATAATGCTAGTAAGAAAGAAGGGAATCAAAAATGAACCTGGTCTGTGCCCAAGATGTAAAGGAGGAAAGCATTGGGCTACTGAATATAGGTCTAAAAGAGATGCTGCAGGAAACCCTTTAATGCAGGGAAACCGGAAGAGGGGCCAGCCCCGGGCCCCGTGACAATATGATGAGGCACTACAGAACTTCATCCATCAGCAAGGAAATCCATTCAGGATCTCCGTAGAGCAACCACAGGTAGTGCAGGACTGGACCTCAGTTCCTCCACCTACACACTATTAACTCCTGAAATAGGGATGCAGGCCCTACCTACAGGAGTTTATGGCCCATTACCTAGGGGGACTGTAGGAGTACTAGGAAGAAGCAGTATTACCATGCAGGAAATTTTAATGGCTTCTGGGGTAATTAATGCTGATTTGGAAGGGGAGATAAAAATTATGATACACTCTCCAAATGGAATTTCTGTAATAAATCAAGGTCAAAGATTAGCTCAATTAATATTGCTCCCCTAAGTTCAGACAAAAAAAAAAAAATGCAAGTAAGAAGGATAGGAGAGGAGATGCAGGTTTTGGATCCTCTGATACTTATTGGGTACAAGCTATTGGCCCCAATCGACCTGAACTAGTGTTACAAATTAATGGAAGAAAATGTACAGGGTTATTGGATACAGGAGCTTATGTCTCTGTCTTAACTGCTGATCAGTGGCCTAAGCCTCTATAACACAATTACGAGGAATAGGACAAAGCCAATGTCCTGAACGAAGTAGTGATGAGTTAACTTGGAAGGATGAGGAAGGATATGAGGGAACTTTTAAACCATATATTGTTCCTGGCCTTCCTGTTAATCTGTGAGGTAGAGATGTGATGAGTAACTCGGGAGTGTATCTTTACAGTCCTAGTAATGCAGTTACCAATCAGATGCTTAATCAAAGATATTTACCAAATTCAGGATTAGGAAAATTTGGACAAGGCATAGCTTAGCCATTAATGCCTACCCCAAGAAATTTAAAAAAGGGGTTGGGTTATATTTAGGGGAGGTCACTGAAGGACTGGCACCCCATGCAGATCCAATTACGTGGGAAGCTGATATTCCTGTGTGAGTGAATCAGTGGCCTCTTTCCCTTGAGAAAATTAAAGCCGCTGAGCAGTTAGTACAGGAACAGCTTGATAGTGGCCATATTGCTCCATCAAACTCACCTTGCAACTCCCCTTTTTTTGTTATAAAAAGGAAAGCAGGGAAATGGAGATTTTACAAGATCTCAGAAAGGTAAATGAGACCATGGAGTTAAGGGAGCCTTACACCTTGGACTACTTACCCCTTTTGCTATACCCAAAGATACTTTTAAAATTATACTAGATTTAAAAGATTGTTTTTATACTATTCCTGTTGTTCCTCAAGACTATAGAAGGTTTGCTTTTAGTGTGGCATCAATAAATTTTAAAGAACCTATGAAGAGGTATCATTGGCTTGTATTATCTCACGGTATGGCAAACAGTCCAACCTTATGTCAAAAATTTGTGGCTCAAGCTGTTTTTAAAAGGAGACAAGCATATTCTTCTGTGTATAGTATTAATTATCTGGATGACATTTTATTGGCTCACAAGAATGAAGGGATTTTATTAAGTGCTTTTGCACACTTACAACAAGCTTTAAAGGATCAAGGTTTAGTAGTTGCACCAGAAAAGGTGCAGACAGAGCCACCCTATTTGTATTTGGGACATAAATTATATCCTCAGACCATTATGCCTCAAAAAATTCAATTAAGGAAAGACAACCTAAAAACTTTAAAAGATTTACAAAAGTTGTTAGATGATATTAATTGGCTTAGACCCCATTTGAAATTAACTACAGGAGAACTAAAACCACTTTTTGACATTTTAAAAGGAGAGGCTGGTCCTTTGTCAAAAAGGGAACTTACCAAAGAAGCTCGTGATATTTTGCAAAAGATAGAATTAGCTATTGAAAAACAGCATGTTCAATATATAGATTATTCAAAAGAATGGGGTGCACATATTCTGGCTACTGTTCATACTCTAACTGCTGTATTGTGGCAAGAAGGACCATTATTATGGTTGCATTTGCCTGTTTCTCCTCTGCAAGATCTGATGCCGTATTATGAAATGGTGGCTAATTTAGTTCAAATGGCTCTCATAGAATCTCACAAGTATTTTGGTAGAGAGCCCTCAATTGAAGTTTCTTTTGCCAAACAGCAAGTATATTGGTTATTTCAAAAATGCAGATTGTTGGGCCATAGCTTTTGTTCATTATTTGGGACGTATTGACAATCATTATCCAAAAGATAAATTACTTCAATTTGTCAATGAGCATGCTCCTATATTTCCTAAAATAATTAAACAAAAACCATTACCTCAAGTTCCAACAGAATTCACAGATGGATCTTCAACTGGAAAAGTTGTATATGTAATGTGGGGACAAACTTTTGTTTTCAAGCATTGCCAGCCTCAGCTCAAGTTGTAGAATTATGATCTATAGTTGCAATCTTTAGAAATATGGCTTTTACTTCTTTTAACTTATGCACTGATAGCCATTATATTGCTAAGGCTTTGCAAGTCCTAGAGACTGTAACATATGTTGATATGTCTAATAAACAAATACAAGATCTATTTAGAAAGATACAACAAAGTATCCAGAGCCATGTGCAGCCTTGTTATGTAGGGCATATTAGAGCTCATTCAAGGCTTCCTGGATCTCTGACTTTAGGGAATAATTTAGCAGATCAAGCCACATGTTTGGTTAGATTAACTCAAGAAGAACTGGCTCAACAATCTCATGCCTTACATCATCAAAATAGTCAGAACTTAAAAAGTAATTTAATATTACCAGAGAAGCTGCTAGACAAATTTTAAAATTATGTTCTTCTTTTCCTGAACACTTTAATGTACCTCAATATGGTGTCAATCCTAGAGGCTTGACTCCCAATCATTTATGGCAAATGGAAGTAACTCATGTCCCAGGATTTGGGAAACTAAAATATGTTCATGTAACAACTGATACTTTTTCAGGATTTATCATGGCAACTTCCTTAACAGGAGAAGCCACCAAACATGTTAAAAGTCATGTCTTAAAATGTTTTGCTACAATTGGTATTCCTTCCATCATAAAGACTGAAAATGGCTCGGCATATGTAAGTCAAGCTTTTCAGCACTTTTGTGTGCAAATGAATATAAGTCATAAAATGGGCATTCCATATAATCCTCAAGGCCAAGGAATTGTGGCCCAAGCCCATGGATCTCTTAAGAACCAATTGCAAAATAAAAAAGGTAGGGGTGAGTTATATCCCCAAACACCACATATTAATCATGCTCTCTTTATTTTAAATTTTTTGAATGTGGATATACAAGGCCATTCTGCAGCGGATCGATTGTGGCATCCTAATACCAAAGATAATTATGCCCAAGTAAAATGGAAAGATCTGATTACTGGAATATGGCAGGGCCCGACCCCTTATATAGGGAAGAAGACATGTTTGTGCTTTTTCCACAGGATGCAGAAGGAGCCAGGTGGATTCCAGAAAGGCTGGTACAGTTTACAGGAGTTCTTCCCCAGAAGGAGGATGTTCCAGCTGTAGACAATTGTAAATTCTGCCCTGACTGAGACCGAAAAGCTGCATTGGACTTAGGACTTGATTGTTCTGTTAATAAGGACAATTCTCAACAAAATCAGGAAAAATAAAAAAGAGGACTAACTGTGAAACTTTGGTCTGACTCTGGTTTTCAGCAGACCAAAACAAGCTTGCTTCAAAAACTGTTGGGAGGCCCTGTAACTGCCTATGTAAATTCTCCTTTTGTTTTGTTGTTTGGAAATGTTAACAAGATTCAAACTTTAATGTTTCTTGACTTCAATGTAAACTAACAAACTGTATTTGTAAGCTTTCAAATGGTTCTGATTGTTTGACAGCTTTTTACTATGGAATGAGCCCATGAATCTCTTAAGAACCAATTGCAAAATAAAAAGGTGGGGACGAGTTATATCTGCAAATACCACAGAATTATATTAATCATGCTCTCTTTATTTTAAAATTTTTGCATGTGGACCCACAAGGCCGTTCTGTGGCTGATCAATTGTGGCATCCTAATACCAAAGATAATTATGCCCCAGTGAAATGGAAGGATCTGATTACTGGAATGTGGCAGGGCCCTGACCCTGTATTAATATGGAGAAGAAGGTATGTCTGTGTCTTTCCGCAGGACACAGAAGGAGCCAGGTGGAACGATTTGCAGGAAATGTTCCCCAGAAGGAGGATGTTCTGGCTGTGAGAATCTTGAATTCTGTCCTGACGGTGAATGGAGAGCTGTGTTGGACTTATGCTCTTGACTCACCTTTGTTTCATTCTGCTCATGGGAGAAGTTACTGTGCAGATAAACCTTTTAGATACAATGTGACTGGACTTGA
Organism: Psammomys obesus; assembly: GCF_907164565.1. Classification (NCBI taxonomy): domain Eukaryota; kingdom Metazoa; phylum Chordata; class Mammalia; order Rodentia; family Muridae; genus Psammomys; species Psammomys obesus. Next base: position 598,389 of record NW_026596287.1, on the reverse strand, counting down.
TTAGTCTAGTAATCAGGACAATTCTCAACAAAATCAGGAAAAAATTAAAAAGAGGACTGACTATGGGACTTTGGTCTGATTCCGGTTTTCAGTAGACCAAAACAAGCTTGCTTCAGAAACTCCTGGGAGGCCCTGTAACTGCCTATGTATATTCCCCTTATGTTTTGTTTTTTGGAAATGTTAACATTTTTATACAAGAGCCTGTGAAACCTACCTGCTCTTAGGGCGGTCTTTCTATAGAACAGATGGAATAAAAGGGCAGTAACACATTTTGGCTAGCTATGCAAAGCAATATTACGTGTGTGGCTAACTAGACAAAGTATTATCAGCTAGCCTTTAAGTTCACTGGATTTAAGTGAGGAAATTAAGGGTCTTCCAAAGGGCAAACAAAATGTAGCTGAGTGTGTAGACAAGAAAGTAAGGTTTATGACACTATTGAATCATAGTAAAATATAAGGTCAGTTTGATCCTCTGGCAGGGTCTGTTCGTGTAGGTGAACTTGGCCCCCTGACAGGGTTTGTTACTGTCAGCTATGAAGCAAACATGTAGAAAATAAAAATGGGCTGTTGGGCTACATATTATAAGCCCTAAGATTATCATGGTGGTATTATCTAACCTGCTATCACGAAGAATAAGACACGGACACCTGTTAGGTTTTCTGATTGCCCTATTTACTTTGGGCTGGACAGATATTTCACCTACGCTGGCTCAATAAGCTCATCATCCATCTCCCTGACCCCATCCAATGCCATCCGCCTTAATCCTCGTCATCTGGTCTACCTTCCAGCCATAATCCCCGAGTACTTGCTTGTATTTTTCATCTGGGCCTTTTCGCACCATTATTGAAGTTCTTCCTCCAGGCCTACATGACTGCTTCTCCATGCTAAGCCATCGTGGCTTCCTCCTTCTTCCTCTCTTCTGTCTCCTGTGATTCTCCTGTCCTCTCCAAGCCCTGGAACCTTAAGCCACGCCTACCCCATTCTGCGCTGCCCAGGTAAAGGCCATTTAATCAACCAATCAGATATGTCTTCGTTTTTATTAATTACGGTTTATTCACTTTGTATCCCAGCTGTAGCCCCCTCCCTCAAGATATGTCTTAGGCAGGTTTACAAAACAAGGGTAGGTGTAACATGATCTTGAGGACCTGTACCACACATCAGACCAACCTTCAACACACACGTAAAAGTTTAAACATTTTGAATTTACTTCTACCTTGTAAACAGAAAAGAAGTTGACTACACTAAATACAAAAATGGCTGCAGGTATGTCTCAGAGCAGGGTTCAACATCATCAACAAAGGTTGGCAAGGGTGTGGAAGAAAGGAATCCTGATTCACTGTTCATGGGTGCAAACTCATACGGCCGTTGTGGAAATCAGTTTGGAGACTTCTCAGAAATTGAAAATAGAACCCCAATATGATGAAACTTCATACTTGAGCATAGACTCAGAGAACCTCATACATACCATAGGGATATTTTGTACAGCAGTGTTGATTGCTGTTTTATTCATAACAAAGAATTGGAATCAACCCAGCTGTCCATCTACAGAGGAATGGATAATGAACATTTTGTATGTAAATAAATAAATAAACTTGAATAGTCAGCTCTACAGAAAAATGAAGTTACAAAATGTGCAGGAAACTAGATGGAAATAAAGCATATATTGTGCAAGGACACACAATCTCAGAAAAAAAAAGGAAATCAACATTGCTGCAGTAAATACAAAGGCTATTATTTATTATTCTTAAATAATATTCGTAAAATAATTATTACGGTGGTTATCATTAACCCTATCATATCAAATAAAAGACATAGACACCTGTTGTATTTAAACACACTCTTTCACCTGGTACTGGGAAGATATCAACCACCTAGGTTCTCTGGCAGCCCCACCTCTCATGCCCTTTGCTTTAATCATTGCTCGCTGGACTACCTTCCATACAGTTTCTCCATAAGTATTTGTGCTTGTTTTCATTTGGGCCAATTCACTCCAGCCCCCGATCCGAGTTCCCCCTACCTCATACCCATACCTCATACCACAGCCACTCTGCTTCCTTCTTTCTCCTCCGGTACCTCTGTTCTCTTTAGTCCCGTGATCTTTGGCTATGCCTCCCTAACTTCTGCCCAGCCCAGGTGTGTAGTCATTTAATCAGCCAGTCTGGGATATTTTGGGGTATGTGAGTGTCTCCTTGTAAAAGACATCAAGCAGACCTCAGGGGACAAAGTAATTAACAGCAGCAGAACAAGGTGTTACACACATGCTTTCCTAGGTGGAATGTGGCCAGTGTATTTATGGAAAATAATGTACATTAGGGTACAGCAAAACATGAAGAGAATAAAGTCAAGTATAACAGACTGAACTAAATGCATTGGAGAACTTGCTGAAAACTAATTGCTTTTCTAGTAATATTTCTGTCCCGCACTTTTGTTTCTGGAATTGGTTGAGGACACGAACTACACTTCTATCACGTGTAAAAATTAATGCTTCCATTCAGAATGTATACAACTGCAAAGTTCATTGAACTGACTCTTGGCCGCTAATGTTGTTGCATGTGTTTAAATTATTCTTAGAGATGACAAAAAAAATACTTAATTCAGAAATTCACTCCAAAAAAAAAAAAAAAAAAAAAAAAAGCGGCATCGTTTCAGTCTGAATGTTGTCACTACCCGTCAAGCATATAGCTTGCAAAGCCAGAGCACCCAATCTACACAGCTCAGTCTCCAAATTGTGACCATACGGTGGAAACAAAGTGGTCTATGAGAAGGCATGAGAAACACACGAGGAGACCCGGGTGTAACTAGAACACTAACAAAACACAGGAGTCACAAAGCAGGGTGTCTCAACCATTAGACCGTAGAATGCAGACCGTTCCTTACCCTCATGCAAATTACGCACATGTTCGGGGCCTCCTAACTGGGTGGTTTCTTGCCCGCCATTGCCCATTGTTAAAACCACCCGTAAAGCGGTGAACCTATGCGGCCTGGAAAAACTGTCTTTTACGTAACACCGTTCGCCATCACTTTCTAATAGCAGTTGGACTTCCGAGATGTACACTGGTCCTCCAGCATGCTAAGACTGCCCAAGCTTAACGCTGCTTCCAATTGGAAAAACTAGGAATGAAAGTAAGAAACAGCTTCCTGAGATTGGTACAATGTTGCAGCCCTTCGTGGAGGAGGTGGCGGCCCTGAAAAGGGCCTTTGGGTCTGGAGAAACGGGGCGCGCGGGCAGCTCAGCCGCCGAAGCCGTAGAGCGTGCGGCCCTGGCGCTTGAGCGCGTAGACCACGTCCATGGCGGTGACCGTCTTGCGCTTGGCGTGCTCCGTGTAGGTGACGGCGTCGCGGATCACGTTCTCCAGGAACACCTTCAGCACCCCGCGGGTCTCCTCGTAGATGAGGCCGGAGATGCGCTTCACGCCTCCGCGCCGGGCCAGGCGGCGGATGGCGGGCTTGGTGATGCCCTGGATGTTGTCGCGCAGCACCTTGCGGTGGCGCTTGGCGCCGCCTTTGCCCAGGCCCTTCCCGCCCTTGCCGCGACCGGACATGACTCAACCCAAAGACAAGTTCGCAGCTGAACTGCCGCCCGCCGACCCCAGCGCCCGCCTTTATACAGGAGGCGGCGGACCGAAATGAGAACCTGTGTGAGGAGGCGGGACGTTGCCGCCGCCGCCGTGGAGGAGGAGAAGGCGGGAAGAAAAGAAAAAAAAAAAAAAAAAAAAAGGCGCCTCTGGCTTCCCCGCGCTTTCTCCGGGAACCGGCGCCTCCGCTATGCTCCCGATCCGCTCACCGACGCTGTACAAAGCTCGGAAGACCGAGCGGCTCCGCAGCGGCGCGTTCTCCAGGGCGGGGAGGACGCTGCGGGCCGCTGCGGAGGGCCCCGGCGCCCAGAGCGCAGACAGCTAAGAAAAGCCTAACTCCAGGCACTTAAAAATATATTGGCGTGTATATGAGGTCATTATCAGTTCCAAAAAAAACAAAAAAAAAACATCTCCATTTATTTTCTTTTAAAAAAAATTAGAAATTTATTGTTTAATCCATAAGCTTCATATATCCTTACTTAAAAAATAAAACAAGTGAAACCGGACACCATGCCCAAGTCCAGGCCCTTCCAGGCCTTCCAATGGAACAGATCCTCAGCTGAGTGTGCTGGGTGGAAGATGAAGGAAAAAACACGCGGGGGAAGCCACAAAGTTTCATAAAACGAATTTCTGTGACTGAAGGGTCCTTCCTGGGTCTAGTGAAGTGACTTTATGGAAGAGAAAGAAAAAGAGGAGAAGGAAACTGAACAAAATAATCCCAAGAGGAGTAAACCCCAGAGTTCCAAGTCAACGGAGGAACTTTTCACACAGGCAGCCCTGAGCTGTGCCCCCGCTCTCTCCAGAGCTGGGCCCCTGACTCCTCTGTAGCAGGAGTGTTCGCTGCATTAAAACCACTCCCAGCTTTGTGGCACTCCAACAATGGTCTCCCCCCTGGGCAGGCTTGCAACCCGACATAAGGCTGATGCATGATTTACGTGGGTGCTAAGGCAATCTCTGTTTCTCAGAACTCCAGAAAGCATTCCATACATCCAGTAATGGGCTCAGCCTGGACTACAGAATTTCTGGCAGTCGATAAAAGCCATCATTCCTCGGAAACCTGTCAAACTGGTTCCCCTTTGCCAAAACGAGCCATTTTTCTTCTGGCAGAAGGAACCTATGCCTACCGAGGGCTGCATATCAAGGCCCATGGTGGCCCCTAGGCTCCCTCAGCTGTCATACATATCAAAATCCACACTAGCTTCCTAGTGCTTATCATTCTGGGCATGTCCAATCTGCTGGCCATGTCCCGTCTACATCTTCCTCAAATATTCCAGTTGCCTCTGGTTGTTCCCCTTCTCATATCTATAGTAAAAACCTTAACCACATCACGGAGCAGTCGTGACAGCCATTTCTTTACTGCACCCCTTGCATACAGTCATTAGATGTTTGCAAGATGAGGAACAGTCCACCACAGGCCTTAAAAAGAATGCTGTTAGCTGACATGATTTTTAGCCCTTTGATCGGTGGAAAATTAGGGTTCTATTAGGTTACCACATTCCAGAAGGTTATTTTATATGTTAGCCATAGGATGTTTATTAGGCCCAACACAGAGGTGGGCAAGGAATGGCTATTTAGGAGATTAAACAAAGCCCAAGATGAGGTGTGGTTAGAATCTGGCACTGCAACAGTCCTGTGTCTCCACATGGCTGAAGTTCTAATCAGTCTTTGCAGACAGGACTTCTTTTCCAGAGATCTTGTTCACACAAAGTTAGATTATTTAATTAACAGTACCTTTTCTCCCCAAAGGCTTCTAAAAATTTAGTATACTTACTAGAGCCAGCAGTGAGTGTTCTGAATGAATATAAGCAGCATATCCAGACGGTGTGATTGTTGTGTTTTCTTGTGAGTAATTAGGGCCAAAAGCTTGTACATGGCCTTCTATCTCTCATCTACAGTTGCAGCCTAAACATTTTTTAAATATAATTTTTATGCACAAAATGTACTTTCAGTGTAGATGACTGAATCTGATCAGGGAAACTGGCCACTTGCCCTGATTTATTTATTGAGTTCTTTACAAGAGATAAAGTATTGTCACTAAGATAGTAACTTCTTGATTATGGTAGGACAGAGTTATTGCCCTTATGTGGTTGCCATTCAAAATGTTCAAGCCTTTTATTTTATTTTATTTTAATTTTAATTTCAAGTTTTTCATTTTATTCTGTGTAGGAGTGTTTTTTTGTACATGGATGCTTGTGCACCCCCGTGTTCCTGAGGCCCAGCAGGTCAGAAGAGGCTGTTAGAGCCCCTGAGGCTGGAGTGGTGAATGGATAGCCATGAGTCACCGTGGGGGTGCTGGGAACAGAACCCTGGGCCTCTGCAAGGACAGGTGCCCTTGATTGCTGAACCAGCCCTCCATCAAAAAAAAAAAAAAATGGTTTAAACACTGTGATTTCAAGTGTAAGGAAAAATATCTAAAAATATTTTTACACTCTTTATCATATTTTAATATTTCATTAATTCATCAGAGAAGATTTAAATTATGGAGATGTCAAAAGTGGTTAGTATCTTCTTTCATCTTAAAGACCAATGCTGATGACGGTTCCCTCAACACGGGAATTGAGCAAAGCTATTTCATTCCTGCAGAGGCAGAGACAATGCTGATGCAGACAAAACTTAAAGCAGAATCGAATGCTGTAAAGGACTAATGGATTTGCACTGAGACAAAATGGCTATATTTTAATTTATTGTTTGTTTGCTGAAACAAGTTGTCACTGTCAACGCCCGAACATTGCCAGCTGTCCCTGAGGTAGCCATGTAGTCCTGGATGACTTAGAATGCCTGATTCTTCTGCCTGTGCATCCTAAGCGCTAGCTCTAAATGAATAATATCTTCATGTAGTTGTTCTCTTTTCTTCCTGTGTTTGCCACACTGACATGGAAGAGATCCAAAGTAACAGAAGTGATGTCATAAAGGACTAGTTAACAGTAGACTTGTTTAGGAGATACTCAGACTTTAGGTAAGGGAGCACTGCCTCCCAAATACCCCAGAGATCAGTGGTGTGCTAACCAGGTCACTTAGAGATAGTAAAACCTAGGATGCTAGGAGGCAACTGTTTACTCGCCAGGAATGGCTGGCACTTAGGTTCCATTTCCATAACAACAGAGCCCTATCAGGGCTTTACAACAGCCATTAGGTCCAATCCCCGTAACAAAGAATAGGCCTCTAATAATCAGCTCAAGGGGACCATGCAGGTGTAATGCCAGCTTCACCGGACCCTCAGAGACCACCAGGAGGCAGCACAGATTGAAGGTGTGTCTTCCCACCTCAAAGATACAGTTTGGAAGTGGGTCTTCCCTCTACAAATGATTTAATTAAAAAAAATTCCAGCTATCTGGGTTTTAGTTAGTTCCAGATGTAGTCGACAACCGAGAACAACCATCACAGCATGCAAACAAGCAAACAAACAAACAACAGCCGATTCTGAGCACTTCCAGCCCAGGTTGAAAGAAAGTCATACTTGCAAGGAGCCAGAAACCCTGAGAACAGTGAGATGCAGACACAATTTGTTGAATTAACACAGAAATGTGACCCTTTAAATATTTACATCCTGGGGACTGCAACTATCTTTGATGAAATAAGAGTCACAGCCCACATTCCCGAAGAGGGCACATTCAGAAGGTTCAGGAGAGTCCTGTCTGGGACCCTCAAAACTTTCTTTACCTAAAACATTGCTTTTTAGGACAAGGAGAAATGGCTGGCCTTGGGCGAAGAGGGGCAACGAGCTCAGTCTGTGCTCTTTTTCAGGAGCAAAGCTTTTGGGTTGGAAGGAGTTGGGGGCCATCCTGGCTGGTTTCCTGGCAACTGATATCTCTAATGTGCAGCCAGGTCAGCTCCCTGCATTTGTCTGGGCCTACCTAGAAGCAGCAAGGTCAACTTTTTAAACTTTTTAACTTTTTAAACTTTTTAGCTCAGTACCCCAAGAAACCTAATTTTTAATTCTCTGGCCTCTCACTGAGAGATCGCTGAGACGTTAAGAGCACCCAGATTTGAGTCCCAGGGTTGGGCCTCGGGTCATACGGAATTGTGTCAGCCTATACGAGCCACAAAGACAGTTTTGGCCTTAGCCTGACCCTTCCACTCTACCTGCAGAGACAATATTCCTGTGAATGGAAAACAACCCATTCGGCTCCCATTTAAACCACAGAAACACACACACACACACACAAATCTCCCACTTCCTGGGAGCTACCCATATATGTGTGTGTGTATACCTGTGCTCAGGTCCCTCTAAAGGCAGTCAACCTTTCCCCCCTCACTGTTCTAATAAAGCAGTCTCATCCTCTTGAGATCGAGTCTCTCTGTCTCCCTGCTGCACTTTTTCTACCCACAGCACCCATACGGAAGTCCACAAGGGTCTCTAGCTACAGTTCCAGAGGATCTGAGTCTATTTTCTGGCCTGTTTGAGCAAAAGACATACATGTGGTGCACAGATATCCATGTAGCCACAATACCCATACACCTGTAAAATAAAAGAATAAAAATAAAATTTAAAAGGCCATAGCATGTCACTGTCCAACAATTTGACTTCCTGTTAACAAAGCCTTTGCTATTCTGCCTCGCTGGTATTTGAACCCGTTGGGCTCCAGTAACCAAAGCTTGTGTGATAACAATAGCTCACATCCTTTACCCTGTCATATTTTCCCACCACTTCCCACTCTTAATCATACGTATCACAAAAACTCTTTATAATGCACACTAACATATTATAACAAAGCTATCTTTTTTTTTTTTTTTTTTTTTTGAGCCCTTTCAATCCCAACTAAACTTATATAATGAAATGAGATGAGGCAGGATGGAAGCTGCTAACTAATGAAAGCAGCCAAACATAGAGTCTGGGTTGTCGTTTGAACCCAAAATAGTCACATCTGTGCTTATGTAATATTCTGAAAATATCTCTTATATTTTAAGAGATTTGAACTCTTGTTGAAACTCACAACCAGAGTTAACAATACCTCTTAAAGTCACTTTTAAGACTGTTAGACTAGTCTATTTGCTTAACCTGCATTTAAAAGAACAATGTAACATTCAACCTTGTCTTGGATTTTCTGTGAAATCATCTTTTAAAGCCTATCTTAAGTTATGGACTCTCCATACTCCTGACCTAAATAATGTACATACATCATTTGCTGAAAGCAACAAATACAGAAGTTGAAAGCAACTTTCTAAAATATACCATACAAGTTGAAAATGACATTCATGAATATTGGTTCATAAACAATGCTTGTAGTCTGGTTCGGTTGGGGTCTGTTAGAGCCAGTGACTTAACCCCTTGTGTGTGGGGCCTTCTGGCACCTTGCTGCCCCCTGAATTTTTGGCATCTGGCTTGACCTGGCTTACTGGCCTACTGCTTGGATACAATAGTGCATTCCTGGCTGACCTGGGGCTTTCAATAAGATCATCTTCCTGAAATACCTCAAACCTTCCTCTGTCTCCGGGCTTCCCAAGTAACACTTCTGAGGAACTTTCCAAACCACCATTATTAGCCCATCTTGTGATTCCTCTGGTGGGCTATCCTGTGATTCCTAGTCACTTAGTAACCCTGCCAAAGGCAATTACATTCCTTCCACCCTGCCTATAGAGTTGTATGAAAAATTCGAATAAACTGAGACATTGATCAGAGAAACTGTCTTGGTCTTCATTTCTTGTGTCACTTGTTCCTTTCCATTCCCACTCTCCCATTCAGGGTCTCCGTTGACAGACCTGTGTGATGGGTTACCCTTGTAAAACTATTAAAGGGTTCTCTGAACCTGTGGCTCTCAACCTTCCCGGCTGTGACCCTTTAACAGAGTTTCTCGTGTTGTGGGGACCACAACCGTAAATCTTCTCATTGTCACTTCATAATTGTAATTTTGCTGCTGTTATGAATCATAATGTAAATATCTGATATGCAGGATATCTGATATGCGACCTTTCAGGAGTTGAGAACCATTGCTCTATGGGCAACATGATGCTTTCTGTTCTATTCAATAGAGACAGATACCATTCACACGACTCATATGACAGACAGAAACACGGAGAAGGAAGATACCAGGACAGATTAACAAGGCAACCTTCAGAGAGGCACGGATTCAGATTCACGCACATCCACATAGGCAGATATTAAGGCAGAATAGGCAAGACACAGCGGGCATGAAGCAGATAGATAATTCAGACTTGCACTTGCTTTTGGATAAGTGACTCCAAAGGGAAATGCTTTTCTTTCCCTTTCTTCATATGACAACGGCGCATTATTGATGACTCGGAGTTAATCACTGCCGTGTTTAATCAGCATAATAGTCTATCTAATTTCTCCTCTAAACCGCCAAATTCCTAGTCATTGCCATCTCCAGGGTAGGGTGGGGCAATAGGATGAGCTGCAACAGACTCTTGGTAAGCCCTTAGTCCTTAGCACACCACAGCAGAGCTTTCTAAATCATGGCCATATACCTTACCTGGGACCTTCAATAATCTGCCATGCTCACACACTTTCCGCCTCTATAGGCTATAAAGGATTTCCCCTTATCCTGTGGGCTGCTGCTTGAGCTCCAACATCGTCCTACTTCCTCTGCTGGGAATGTCATTAAAAGGGCCTGATCACCTGACAGCCCATCCCAACACATCTCCCTTCCAAGCCTGAATAGGACATTTATTGTTTAAAACAGTGACCAGAATCCTTCCTGATGAAAGTGTAGTAGATTTCTGAGTCGGTTGAGAAATGATTAATGAGAAGTCGTGGACCTCTCAACCCACCGATGGATTTTCAGATGAAATAGCAGTGGTCTAGGAAACCCACTTGCAAATGTCGTCTGATGGGAAGTCCATCTTGGTGAATGCCCTGTGTCTGTTTTTGAGTCACTTCTTGTCTTCGGGTGATTCAACGCAGCACTAACCTCCAGTGCAGCTCTTGGGATCAGGAAATTCATGTACACTGTGAAAAATTAGGACAACAAATCGGGGAAATCATACCGAAAAAATGCCCACAAAAGTCCAAAGTCCAAAGGGCACATCCCAAATGGCCTCCAGGGACTTGGTCATTCATGATTGGGACTATGAGGAAACAAAAGACAGACAGAGACACAGAAAGACAAATGGCTAGAAGGTTGAGATTGGATGGCCTGGCCTCTCGGCTGTAGAAATCAACCCACAAGCTCAGTGTTTCCTACGTAGAGTTGAACAGGAGGCAGGGCCATTTCATATCACTGGACATGGAGGTGGGGTTATTATGTACAGGTAAACAAGGAGGCAGAGTTTATGGCATACAGCTAGATCAAGGAGACACGTTTTGCTACTCTCTGTAGGGGAGCAGATTTTGGGCCCTGTAGGAGGGGAGCTGAGGTGGACATTTCCCGCATACTCTGTCCACATCCACACATGGACGGGAAGAGGAGATTTTGCCCTGTGTCTGGGCATCTCCCTGTCAGTGAGGAGCTCTGCCATGCCTTCATAGGTCTGAGGTTCTAGGGCCTCTGATATGGCCATGGCCATGTCCACAATATACATTCACTCATTTCGGGCTTCCTCTGTCCCCTACACCAGACTTTCCTTGTGGGGCATGGGAGAGGGCTGCTCAGTATTTCCTATGTATGTTTGTTGGCAAATCTTTTATAACATCAATTTATTACCCTCAATTTATTACTGCCATATGCTGTTTGAGTTCACTGAGAAGCTGCCTCTGAGCGTGGGGTTGATGTACCATTCCCCAAAAGTTCTGACCCAAGCATGTAGTCTCAAAGTCTCTTACAGGTGGGTGGTGGTTAACTCACACCTTGAATTGCAGCACTTGGGAGGCAGAGTCAGGCAGATCTTGGAAACTGAAGTTAGCCTGGTCTACAGGACAGCCAGGACTACAAAGAGAAACCCTGTCTTGAACACCTCAGGCAACCTGTCGCTCCCTCCCCCCACCAATGTCAAAAGAATCGAAGTCTCTTACAAGCTTACAAGACCTTTTGTGCAAGGATTAGCTGACTCCCCTAATGTTGCAGGGAAGGAATGGAACAGAAAACAGCCCACGTATAAAAATATTGTGTCCTTTGAAGGTGAACCATTTCTGAGAGGTTACACACGCACGCACGCACACACACACACACACACACACACACACGCACAAAAACTCCCCAAATCTGAGTCCTTCGGTTAAGGGAAACAGCTATGGAGGGAAAGCTCAACAGGGATCTCCTGCTGATTGCAGCTTTCCCAGCTTTATGTTATGAGCGACTGATTTGACAGGTGTTGTTTTTTTCTACTTCAAAGTCTTCCAGGAAGAGACACTGTTATGCCAGGGACTCCATGGAATAAATCCATCTGACTGCCTCAGCAATGCTTCCTCACTTGATTTCTGCTACGTGTTTTGAGATCCCGTTTGGTGAGGCTTTGTGATCTGTCTGTTGCTTCTGTCACTATTTTCTTTTTGGTTTTGGCTTTGCTGTGTTTTAATAAACGGACCCCCTCAGAACTGTAACTGTAGTTATCATAGACCATTCTCTGGGTTGTAAGGAGTATCAGGGAAAGTTTATCCTCTCCCTCTCCCAGGGATTCAGGCAGAAATTGTATATCTGAATGCATGATAGCTGGTCCTGGTGGACATGCCTGAAATACGGAAAGTAGCAGGTTGAGCTGGGAGGACTCTTGTGAGTTTCAAGCAAGTTTGGCAACAAAGCAAATTCTCACTCTTTAAGAAAAAATAAAATAAAATGAAATCAGTGAAAGAAATTTTATTGAAATTTGACGGAATTTGAGACATTCCATTTTATAACGCATTGCATATTTCCTTTTCGAGGACTTTGTGATTGTTTTGGAGAATAGTTAGTTCGTAGCTCAGTCTTTGCACTCACACAAGATAGGAGATAAGTTGTGACTGCAGTGCAGTCCATTCTCATCTAATTTCTTCAACTTTAAAAGAAGAAAGACAATAGAATTTGTTCCACAGGATACTAGAGAGATCAGAGATAAATAGACAAAATGGTTAGACAGTTTATCTTAGTATACCTAGCTAAAATTTGTTTTGAGTATCTGTGCGCCAATATTTCATTGATATTTGTGCTGGTTAGTTTTTGTCTCCTTGACACAAGCTAGGGTCACCTGATGGAAGAGGGACCCTCAACCGAGAAAACGCCATTATCAGATTGATGAGTAGATAATTCTGTGGGGCCTTTTCACAAGGACTGATGTGGAAGAGCCAAGCTTTCAGGTCCTGGCAGGGGAAGAAAAGCATCTGAATGTGAGTCTGCTTTCCACCTCTGCTTGAATTCCTACCCTTTCTTGTTATGGACTAAACCACAAAGGGTTTGTAAGCCAAATAGACCCTTTCCTCCTCAAGTTGTTTGTGGTCATGGTATTTACAACAGCAACATAAAGCAAAATAGGACAATATTCAAACTACCTACTTTTAGGTGACCATTTAATTACCACGCTATTCCACTTATTAGCCTACTGAGAGGACTTAGAAATAATTTTCATTTTTCTGGAAATTCCTATTCTGCTTGACTGAACCCTTACCTAGTATTTTGATTAAGAACAAAACCCAAACTGCATGTAGGCAGAATGCCAAAACAATAATAAAAATGGAAATCACATTACAGCCATATGAGGTTGTCTCCCTTCTATATTCAAATTTGAAACATCGACACCATGCCAATAATTAGTTCTTACATACAACCACGGAAAACTGGAGTTATGTCAAACTCGGTTATACAGGCCTGTAAAACCATCTCCCCAAGAGGACGAGGCAGGAAGATTCAAAACTAGGGAGACCAGCCTGGGTGGTTAGAAAAAATTCAAAGCCAGGGAGTTAGAGACCTGGCGCCCTGGAAACAAAATGAAAAGTAGTTGAGAACTAGTCAAATTAAGGTGCAGTGTGACACCAGAGCACACCCAGGTAGACTCCTAACAGAACCGACTGCAACTCCCCAGTTTTGAGGCTGTTAAAAGGAAATCTGTGTTAAAGACAGATGGGCCCAAGATGGATACAACATGAAAATCGCTACAGGGCAGACTTCAAATACTAGTGAAGTTTGAGACTACTCAGGCGAATTAGCCGCAAAGCTCACACGATGTACGTGTTTTAAAGAATTTGAAACTCGTAGAACAATTAAGAACCATAAGTATAAATCCAGTTTGAGGTACGAACCCTTTCAAAAGACACGTTGCGTGGCTCTGAAAAGAGCCTTTGGGTTAGAGCCGGGCCGGGGGCTCACTTGGAGCTGGTGTACTTGGTGACGGCCTTGGTGCCCTCGGA
>NW_026596287.1:553635-579602 GCF_907164565.1 Psammomys obesus | reverse complement strand
CACCAAGTACACCAGCTCCAAGTGAGCGCCCGGCCCGGCTCACTTCCTAACCCAAAGGCTCTTTTCAGAGCCACTCACTTAACTGGAAAGACTGGCACTTTATTGCGGTTTGGGTTTGTTTACAAAGTGGTGGTCTAAGGGAAAATCACTCAGGCTCAGTAAGGTCTCTGTCTACTTAGTGATAATTCCTTGCAAGCTGTTTTTCCTTTTTGAAGGAATATTTACACAAATAACACTTGCTGTTTACTTTTGAGTTCAGTGCTGTTTGCATTTTTGTCCTGTTTACCCTCTGGGCATTAATTTAACAAGGGGGTTAGCGAAGGAAGTGTCCTTTGTAGTCAATTAGCCAATCCCCGCTCTTGGCGGGCAATTTCAAATTTCGCGCCAGATTCGTTTGAAAGTGGAATCTGAGCGGCTGCGTATTTCCCCACCCTTAAAGAAGTACTTACACGTTCATTTCTTTTGTCTCTTCTGACAGAAGGAAGTTAAAAAAGAAAATAACAGAAGGCTTTTGTCTCCTATTACCTTATTCTCACTTTGGATAATCCAAATAGGCTTTTCAGCTTAAGTGTGCAATAGCGCATTTGAAACATTTTGAATCTATCTGGAATCCACATGAAAACTTACCGACAATGTGTTTATTGCTGTTAATCTGGCGGTACATTTTATATTAAGCTGTTCTAGTGGCTCCCAGCTCTTCTCATGGCAATATTCTTCGCACACAAGCAACAGGAGAGAGTTTTTATTTATTTTTTTGAAGGCACACTGTATTTTTTCAGTCAAGTTAGTAGAAACAACTACATGCTCGTGGATTTTTTAATGCATTAACTGAGGTAAATTAACAATGCATGTCATAGAAGAAAATGGCTGATATAAGTTATTTAATTTCATAATCATGTCTCAGGTTCACACACTATTGTTTAATAATACTAAAACCAAAACCAAATTAATTCGTTTTGAAGTTTCATTTAGAAACGTATGTGATTACAAGCTCTTTAAATATTTTGATAAAAGAATTGTGAAAATATTAGACAAAGACTACTTCAGTTACATGGTGATGGGGAAAGCACAGAGCCTCTGAAATCTCTTTGTGGAGATGAGAAAATTGATCTTGGGTGTCATAATTTGCTTTACATTTTAAGTGTGTGTTTCCTAGGTCCTCTGTTACCAGATACTACATGATAGTACAGATACAACACAGAGGGAAAGAAGCCATTGTCAAAAGTTCTAAGCTTCATTATACTTTCCATAAAGAAAAATTTATGAGAACCTAGTTTCTGTATGTATTCTTATTTCTTTTCAGAGGAGGAGGAGAAATAAAGTACTTACAGAGGTCACTAACAAGGCTCATGGTCATGGGTTCAGGTTGGGGCTAAAATCATGTGTGAAAGATTGGGATAAAAATGACCCCGTACACTAAAATGAGGAACAGCAAAGGACTCAACTTATTCAGGAAGCAGAGTGCAGTCTTCATTCTCAACCATATCATACTGCTATAGCTCTGATTACATAATAAAAGGTGCATAAGATATCAAACTACAATGTTTGCTTTTTTCTTACTAGACAAAAAGCAGGTTTTATGTTACTAATTAATTGAACCTTTGCCTAGAAGATAAATGAGAGACACATGACGCCTGGCCAAGGACATACTTGCTGGAGTGTGAAGGCAGTGGTCTGCCAAAACTCTGCAAACATCCTCTTGTTTTCAAGGGATGTCTGGTAAGTGTATTGTTCTGTCCTGATGTGTGGAGCAATTTCAACTCAGAACATGGCTGCTCTGGCAAGAGATCACATCCAAAGACCTTCTAGGTCTGTGTGATAGGGCTGGAATACAGACAGGCCTTTAATTCCAGGAGACAGAGGCAAACAGATCTCTGAGTTCTAGTCAGGCTTTTCAGACAGTTTAATTTAGTCGGTGAGTTGAGAGGCACTGCAGTTAGAGGAATTCAGAGCCATTTCTACCAGGAGACCGTCATAGAGACAGATTGCTGAGGGAGAACAAACTCGACACAGGTAAAGACAGAATGAGAAGGAGCCAGAAGATCAGAACAGATTGCTAGCGTTAGTTTGAGGCTAAGCAAAGCAATTCAGTTAGAAATTGAGAGAGAAGCCAGATGGAATCAGTCATCTTGGAGAGGAGTTTGAGACAGAATAGCTGAGTTGAACCAACCAGCCAGAGTTCAGAAAGAGCTGGAAAGGGTGAGCTCATTCAGCAGTAAGTCTCAGAGGCTAAAAACATTCTAGGCCTAAACTAGATTTTAAAGAGAATAAAAGTTTCCAGGACCAGGACTAGGTTAGCATAGAGGCAATAAGTTTCCAAGACAAAAATTACATCAGGTAAATAAAAGAGACTTTTGCTCTGATGTCTGTTAAAGTCTTCTAGGGCCTCTCTCTTACCTTCTAAAGTCTCTCTCTGCTTTGGCAAGGTTCCAGGGTCCAGGGTAGGATCTGGGCAGGAATGTGGAGTCCCCTTTCGCTTTATCTCTTGGGTCATGGAGCTGATGGCTCAGGCACAGATCGCTAGGGGTGATTGAAAGAAAAAGAAATGGGGGAGGGAGCCCAGGATTCCTTCTCTAGGTCTAGGGACCAGATACACTGTTGCTAAGGGGGAAAACTTTAGTAACTGGTTACCTTTTTCCCCCTGCAGCCAGGACTGTAAAAGGCTTCTTCTAGCCAAAGCTGCAAGGGGCTGTAAATCGGGGTTCCTTGACCCGAGATTAGCTTCTGTGCAGGGGCAGGCTACTGTGGAGGCCTCCACAGGCTAAAGCAAACTTTTTCCTGCTTGTCTTAGGCTGATAGTTAGTTACAGTTAACTTGCTTGTAAATCGGTAAGAAGAGAAGAAAGTAAGCAAAGAGCATTCACACACACATGCTCAAGGGAAAGGGTGGATAAAGTTTACTTTAACTTCCACAAATTCCTACAGGCTTACATATGACAATGCTGTTGATTTTTTTTTTTTCTAACATCCCCTCCGCAGCAAGTTTAGGCTGCCAATTCCATAGTATCAGCCCGTATGTACTGTAAGAGCAGTATCTGCCCTAAACTACAGCACCCAGGAAACAGGAGCTCTCCTTTTGGTCCATTCTTTACAATAATTTTGTCTTTTAATGCAGATGCAATGGCTGCAGCCAAAACATCTATTTTGGACAAGACCGAGAGGTCAAGATGGAAAGAGCTTGAACCCCAGATCATGAAAAATGAAAAAGCTCTGTGCTGTACTTTAGGAGCTTTCCAGTAATTCAGGCCAGAAGTTCCAAGTTTTGATGAAGGCACAGCTCTCCCCTCAAAGTCTTGAAGTGGAAAGGCCAGTGACTCCTCACTGTCCTCAAGAGTGGCATCTAGATGTGCAAGAGAACGCTGTGACTCTCCTGTTTCTGCTCCTTCTTCCTGCATGCATGTAACCTGCCTGCATGCAGCAGTTGAACCTGACCCTATCTGGGGTTTTCTGTAATTATTTTTCTCTGTAAGAACAGAGAAACCCTGTCTCAACAAACAAAAACATAAACAACCAACCAAACAAGCACAAAAGAAGACAAAACCAAAATGTGTCATTTGCCAGGCGGTGGTGTTGTATGCCTTTAATCACTCTGGAGGCAAAGGCAAGTAGATCTCTGAGGTCAAGGCCAGCCCAGGGTATACAGCTAGTTGAGGACAACCAGGGCTACAAACAAAAGAACAATTCCCCATTTTTACTATACAACGCATTTTAAATGTTATCTGAAGTGTGAGGGCAGATATGGGGCCAAAGCAGTGCAGTCAGAGGCGGCACAGAATGTGTCTGGATTTTTCGCAACGCTTGAAGAATAATTCTGTCGGGGTTCCAAATGTCATGTGTCTCTCCCTGGACATAAGCCCTCCCTCCGGAGCCTCAGAGGTACCAAAGTCAGCCTACCTCAGCTCTCAGCTCCGCAAGCTTCGACGAAATGCCGAGACACGGGTTAGCACAAGTCTGTCCTCAAGAACAACTCCTGCTGAGTACTTAGTCCCCACGGAGACAGAAAGGGGCACATTCTGGTGGAACAAATGTACTCGGTGACCAGCTCCAAGTGAGGGTGCTCATCTCCCTCCTAACCCAAAGGCTCTTTCCAGAGCCACCTACAATTTCGTATAAAATAGCTGTTACCTATGTCTTGCGCCTTTTGAAGGCGGTTCTTTCAGCTTGGAGGTAACAAAGCATAAAGTCTTTTGCCCAGTCAAGCTCTGCCTCTCCGGGCTGTAGGAATATTTTAATAGGTCAGGAACGACCTACAGTTTGATAGTTCTTGCGGTTTGTATTTTAGAGGGGTTTATTTTTGGAAAGTTATTTCTAGAAGGGCCCCGATTTGTCAGGCTTTAAATTACGCGTTTCACTGGCATTCGGATCCCGGAAAAGTCAACTTTTCATTCGTCCTAACTGGAAAACACCGTATTACCACAGCCCAGCAATGCTTCGTGGATAAGAGTGTGTGAATCTTGATTGTCCAAGAGAAAGCGGAATCTGGGAGCTCTGGATGTAAATTCAGGAAGTATGCCCCAGAGGCCATCTTCGAGGCTGTGTGATTTGAACGTCCGTGTTCGTGAATCCAGCAGCAGGGGTCAAAACTGCACTTAAAGCCAGCGGACCCCAGCAAGCCCCTGGGCTGGAGGTGACTTAGAAGGGAGCCTTAGCTCCCAGTATTCATGGAACCCAGCTCTCCATAACCCCAACAGTACCTAAATTCATTCTTGGTTCTCTGTTACCCCATGGTTCGCTTTCCCCAGTAAATCCTTCTTTGTAGCTCTCTCTCTAACACTCAAACCAGCTTCAGCACGGCAATCTCTCAGTAGGAAGGCCTTCACTTTCTGCTTGCAGTTAAAGCAAGGCGGGTGGGGCAGCGGTGCGAAATGTGCCGCTCTTTCCCGCCATCGCGTGGCAGCAAGCGGAAGCACAAGCCCATGTGGCCAGGCTAACCATTTGTAGCAGTAAAAGAGTTAGGTTAACTTCTCCAAGGGTCATCTGGGCGTGACTGAGGAAGCAGGGGCAAGACCGACAAACTGGAGACCTCGCAGAGGGAGCCTGGCCAGAGCTATACAAAACAAAACCTACCCCGAATCAAATCAGCACGAGTTCTAGAGTATCTGAAATTACTTAAGAGTCACGTTTTTTAGTTTTAAATGTCTGTCTCTTATTTCTGTCATTAAAACACTGTTAGAAGCCAGGAACAGCGGCTCACGCCTGTGATCTCAGCACTCGGGGAGGCAGAGATAGGAGGATCTCTGAGTTCGAGGCCAGCCTGGTCTACAAAGCGAGTCCAGGACAGCCGAGGCTACACAGAGAAACCCTGTTTTGAAAAAAACTAAAACAAAACAAAACAAAACAAAAACCCTAAAAACAAAACAAAACACTTATTAGGATGACAGGGCTAATGCAAGCTGCAACATAACGTAGGTAACAAATATTTCCCTGACGTTGAAGATCAGTGGCTTCTCCTGAAGCCCCTCTCTCCGACTTAGCAGGTGGCTGCCTTCATTTTGTGTCCTTGTCCCGTTCACCACCCTGTGTCCGGTCTAATCAGGGCTCATTCCTAGGATCCTTCTTAAAGGAAACGGACTATTAGCTGGCAAGGGAAGGTTTTACATTAGTTGGGCCCAGTGTGATGTTTTGGTATGTGCATACAATACCAAATAACTAAATATAGGTACTGGACCAGTCACCTGCTCCCCTGTGTCTTGTGATACACTCTCTTCTGCTTGTTTTCCCTCCTTCCTGTCTCTAAATTTCCTTCTTTTTAATGTTTTTTTTTCCTTATCTTCTGTCTTAAAAAAAAAAATTAAATTAAAAAAATTTTAAACAGGGAAAAAGGTTAAAGCAGCAAGAGTCAGCCTGAAGACTCCCTTCCTAGCATAGATCCCTCGGCAAATGACCTTCCTAAGTTTTTCCCCTTCCTCCCCTTCTAGTCTATTTCAGATGAAGCAAGGATCTTAAATTACATGTAAAATGGTTGTGTAGTAAATTGATGACCCTTTTTCCTTATCTCCATTCATGTTTGAGAACTAGAAAGAACTGTTTCCTCCTGACTTTAACATCTCAACAATTAACATTTGAGTAGAAAAAAAAATGGTGCCAGTTTGTATTTCAGAAGGCAGCATGTATTTTGAGAGGAAAACCATCAGTACCAGACTGAGGTTTTATTGTATTTGTATTTTTTCCCCACCGGAAGGGGTCTCCATATGTTGCCCAGCTGATTCACTGGCTGACGGTATCCTCCAGCATCGGCCTGTGCAGTTAGGAATACAGGCAAACCTTTAAATTTTTAACTGTTACTATTCTGTTACAATCTCTGAAATTGGCTCTGTAAAATTCTTCCAGGAGTCTCAGTTGCTGGGTCAGTTCCGTCTCATGGAGCTCAGTGACAGCACTGGGTCCTCTTCAGTTGCCTCTGTCTGCAGCTCTTAGAAGGGCTGGTGCTTTCGAGGCCCCAAAGAGTCCACCAGTCCCTGGAAGACAAGTGTACCCAGGCCCGACCCAGGAAACTTGGCTTGGAGCAGTGTCAAAGGTTACCAACAAAAGAGGTAAGAGTTGTCAGAACAAGCTACCAAAATCTTGGAGGTGGACAAAGAAAGGTCCAGGGTGTCCACTCAGGGAATAACCAAACAACAATAATGGGAACTTTGGCTGCCTTTGATGTGTCAGGATATCTTACAAGTCAATGGAGATTGACTATAACTGATGAGATGCCAGTTTTTGGGTTTTTTTGTTTTGTTTTGTTTTGTTTTGGTTTGGTTTGGTTTTTGTTTTGTTTTGTTTCCAGATGTTGATTATAGGAAGGTGAGGCTGATGTGTGGGTCTCTGTCCCTTTTTCCTTCTCCAAACCTCACCAGAAACACTCAGTTCTCTGCCTGGAGACGATTGCCCCACAGTTTCTGGTCATGTCTACAAATTTGGAGGTTGGGAAATCTCCGTAGTCAACGTCTAGAGCTCTGAAAGAATAAGGGAAGAAAGCCACCATCCCGACGAGGAGGGAAAACCGAACAGGAAAAATGCTGCTATCTCTTTGGCTGACACTCTAAAACCCGACCGGCTGTTAAGTAGTTTCAGTCTCGTGCCACACCCGCATGCTTCTTGGGTCGCTGGGTTCAGAACCCCCTCTCTGAGTCTGTCACCACCTCCCAGTTAACCGAAAGCGCAGTTTTCACCTTGAAGGAATATTGAGCGCTGCATGCTTTAACTGTCATATTTTTATGCGACTCAGCAAGCTTCTGCAAGCAAACAGTAGACAGTTGGTAAGGGTTTACTTTTACAAAGCTTTTCTTTGTGGCGGGAGAAAAAGTCAAGTTTAGCAGAGGATGGTTTCGATCCATCGACCTCTGGGTTATGGGCCCAGCACGCTTCCGCTGCGCCACTCTGCTAGTCATGGGAAACAGCGCTGGAATTCTTACCTTCATAGTTTCCTAAAGACGCCGCCCTGGTTAGGACAGCTATTCGGTTTGCATGGAAAAGCAGATCGAGTAAGATCTCGGAAGATTTTTATTTCAAATAGTGTCAGTGTTTCTTTAGAAAAGCAGCCTGTCGCTAACCTACCAGTCCCTTCATTTGACAGAGAAATTTTAATTAAAATATGACTACCATAGACGAGTAACCAAAACTGTTAAGTAGTGAAAGCAGATTATGTTTTCAAACGTTCCCTTAGCAAGAAAAAAAAAAAAAAAAAAGGAGTGGGAGCTGCATTGGCCGGGAATCGAACCCGGGCCTCCCGCGTGGCAGGCGAGAATTCTACCACTGAACCACCAATGCTCGCCTCTCTCCCTCTTCTCTTTAAGGTTCATGTAAGTGTATGACTTCTGTAGAAACCGGCACTACGGTCGATTTACACTTTTCTGGAATAACGTTGGGCAATGCTTCTTCCCGGGCCACTGCAGCCGCTGGGCGTCCCGGGCACTTGGCACCGGCTGGCGGACCGTGAACCCTGACACCCGCCGGGGACAGCGAGGAGGCGGGCACCCGCGGAAAGCGAGCCCGTTCAGGAAAAACTTCTCCCGCAAGGCACAGCGTGGCTCCCATAAAAATGTGAAAATGAGCTCGTGTTAAATGATTCCGAACAGTAAACTCAGGATGTGATCGCTGTTAACGTAATCGACGGAGAAATCCAAAGAATAGAAGCTTAACGAGAGGAGAAAAGGCCAGGAATGTCGAAACGAAGGTGTGAGCGAGGCCGTGACTGCTTTTTCTTTTGCACGTACTAAATCTGGTTTTCCCCGGGTGATCGACGGAGATCCCTAACCAGGGGAGTGAGGATTAAAAGAGGGCAAGAATGAAATAAGCACGCTCGGGACTTCATGAGATATGAAGCCAATCTGAGTTTTCTCCGAGTTCCTTACATACTGAAAAACAGCTTACACATGTATGAAGACAAAGAGTAAAAGTTCCTTATTTTGCTCTGCCAACTTCCTTATGACACACGTCATGAGTTCAAGAAACATTCTCTCTGAGCAATTTTTGTTATTGTTGTTTTGTGGGGTTTTTTTTGGGGGGGGTGTTTTTGAAAAAAAAAAAAACATTCTGATGGTAGAAAACCAAGTTTAAGTTAGTCAAAGGTGAAGCTGAGAAATTCTCTCCGGAAGGAAAAAAAAAAAAAAAAACCTTGAACGTTCAAAATATACTTTGGGATAGAAACTGAGGGTGGAGCTTCGTGGTGAGTGAATGAGAAGCAGAGGGACGAGGGGAGAGAAAGAAAATGAAAAAACAACCCCCCAACAAACCAATCTTTTATGTATGTAGCCTCAAAATCTAAATAAAGTGATAGAGAAGAAAGAATATTCAGTGTTGAATCAACACGTAAAACTTGTTCAGCAAAAGACACTGCTGAGAAATGTAAACACAAGCCACAGAGAGGCAGAGAATTTTCAGGTCATTCTTGATAAAGGGTTTCTTCTCAGAATGTGTGGTTCAGACAAGCAAACAACACATGCGCTGAGGAGGGAGAGGCTCTTTGGAAGCGTCAGTGGGGAGAGAGACCATGGCAGTTCAGAACTCTGCTCAGAAAGTCTACTCGTGTTTCCAGAGCTCCGCTGTCCAGAACCATCCACCTCTCTGCATTTAGGGAAGGCGTTAATGCCAAATTTCTGTTGCAAAGACAGAAAGGGACTCCCGCCAGAGAGGAAAGGGCCTTATTCCACAGAGAAAGCTGTTATGGGAAGATCTGCACACAAAAAAGATGTCCCTACAGCAGAGAGAAGTAAAGTTAAGGCAGGGGGTTCAGATAAGGTTACCCCCAGTTTGGAGGCCTCGGAAGCCATGTTTCTATCTGCTCTCACCCGACACTGACGACTTAAGACTCACATGCTACTCTTCGTTTTGAAAGTTTTACCTGGTTATTATCATGTTTCTGGTATGCGTGTGTACTCATACATGAATATGTGGATATGTGCATGGGTACGTGTGTGTGTGTCTGTGTCTGTGTGTCTGTGTGTGTGCCTGCACATGGAGGTCAGAGGACCTTCATTGAAAGTTGATTCTCTCCTTCTGCCCTAAGATGTTGGGATTGAACTCAGGTTATCAAGTGTGAGTGTCAAGTACCTTTACCACTGAGCCATCTCTCCAGCCCAGATGCCCCGCTTGCTTACTTAAAACAAAGCCAGATTCTCATTATTTGTCTTACAAGCGATGAGCTGAGCTGCTCACCACTGTCTCAGTCAGAACAAAGTGTTCACTAACTAACCTTTGGCCCCTCTTAGCCTGAGTCAGGCAACGAGAGGAACTGGCCCCTAAGTAAAACATGATATGATACAATCATGTTCCCCTGTCCTCTAAATTCCAAACAGCTGTCTTTTCTGGTATAACGACATCAAAGGAGATATAATTCCTTTCCTGCCCATCATAAAGAACAGAGACAACATCTCAATTAAGGAAAGAGATTGATTAATAAGAAAAAGCGCAACAAATACATTTGGTCGAAGTTTGACATGATGTCAGAGCCTAGAGATAGATCATTTAAAGACCCGGGAGAGCCATCTATCTTTATGATTCTAGCAGATGAACTATGGGCAGTAGAAATGTGCTTGTACCAAAAAAGAAGTGTGAAGAAACAGAAACAGGCTGAATGGGCACCCTAAGGTGGCCTGTCTACAGACTCTACCTGGCAGCACTGGTTCCTCACTCCTTTAGGATGAGACAACCTCCTGGAAGGTCTTACCAGGTGAGGTAGCTCATGAAATTTCTTCCTAGCCAGCTGTTACACAGAAGAGGGGAAGGCTGAAATAATATTTCAGAGGTTATGAAGGGGTCTAGTTTCTGTGGTCTGCCTTAGGCGTGTGCCTGGGGCAGAACAGGAGATGAAAGACAAACTTTGCCATCTTCAGATCACCCCCCTCCAGCTCTGAGAGGACAACCATGTCCCTGCACCTTGGAGAACAGACAATGACCATCCAGCCCACACTTCACAGACTTCGACTGTGGCACTGTGCACATAATCTTTCCTCTGCTCAGATCCTTCCTCTCTTTACACACATATGAAGCTCGTGTCTAAATTCCAAAGTTAGATAATTTATATCTTCTTCTGCCCTTCTTCGCTTCCCATCTCCTGAGTTGTCGCTCCCATGGCCACACTTTGGCTTAAAAACATCAGTAAGAAGACTAGCAACTCTTCCCTTGAGCCTACACAAGTGTGACAGCTTTATACCTGACGGTTGAAAGTCGATCCCAGGGACACACCTCCATCTTTTGCACATGTGTCTTCATTTGAATTGCAGTCCACTGCTCCACTTTTCACTGACTCAGAAACTCACCAGCCACCTCACCCCACACTACCGTACCACGTTTCCTTCATCCCACAAACATATCTAAACCCTGTCCTCAAGGAGGTGCTTCCTCACAGAGGACACTTTGCTTCCGTGACTCAAATTCTGTCTGGTGGTAACTGGAGGACAGCGCCTACCACAGCATCTAAGCTACACACAGGCACCGGTCTTCGATGATGAAAGCTGTCCGGAGCGGCTTTTCTGAAGGAGGTGCAGTTGCTAGCGTAAATTTTTTTATGTGACAGAAGAGCAGCATCCAGAGCTGCTCTTCTGTATCTGCCAAAATATTCAGCTGTCATCGTGAATTTGACTGCTCTTCCTTTTGTGTTCCAGATTTTCATCCTATATCCTGAAGGTGTACTACATGTGTGTGTGTGCTTGAAATGTATATGCCTTCTGAAGCAAATGATGATGAATTCCTGATAATGTTTCTTGATCTGAAATTTATTTTTAGCCAATTCAGGTTTCCTTTGATTGGTGCTAGTGTTCTAAACCCCTTTCCTTGAGCAATCTACCATTGTTCTATTTGTGTCCTTAAAATATGGTTTCTTTTTGTCTCAACAAATCTAAAAGAACTGAAGTAATACCGCATACATACACATTCCATTCTAACTACAGTATAATAAAACTAAAAACTAGTAGCAAGAAAGTTGGAAGCTGAACAAATGTATCAATATTAAACAACTTACTCTGGATCAGCTTACCCCCAGCAGGTCAAGAAAGAAATCATAAAGTAAAACTGTAAGTGTCTGGAAGCCTGCATCTTGTCCTTCTGTGATGCTTCCTTGGTCTATGTCTTTGTCTTAGAAATGGTGACAAGGATGGGCATACAGCTCTTGATAGAATGTTTACCTACCATGCTGAAAGCCCAAGTACCACATACAAAAATTTGACTAACAAATAAAAGAAAAAGTAACATGATGATAAGCTTTAGAAATTTTCACAAGGTGTAAATCCAGTGATAACCTCTCAAATGCCGCAGAAACGCAGTGATTCTTGGGAAGGGGTTTTGGCAGTTTTCTACTATATTGATATGACTCAAGCGTCCTGTGCTGATTAGTTGACCTTTTTATTGTTGTTGTTTCTGTTTGTTTGTTTGTTTGTTTGTTTGTTTGGGGTATTATGTTTTGCTTTCTGGTCAACTTAACACAAACTAGGGTCATCTGAGAAGAGGAAGCCTCAATTAACAAGATGGCTCCATCAGACTGGCTGGTTCACTGGCCTGTGGTGTGTCTTCTTAATGATTCATGTAGGAAGACCTAGGCCACTGTGAGCGGTGCCGCCCCCGAGCAGTTGACCCTGGGTGATCCACGGAGACTAGAACAACCCTGGGTGATCTTTGCTTCGGTTCAGTTTACTTGTTTTATTTTTTTAATTTTTAGTTTCCGGTTTTGTTCTTTTCAGGCAGGATCTCACTAGCTCAGGCTGGCATGGAACATAGGATCCTTCTGCTTCCACCTCCCAAGTGGTTGGATCCAACTAGAGGAACCTACAGCTGACCTGCAGACTCATGAGTCACTGTCTAAATAATCAACTGCTACGTACGATACCACCGTTCTTTCATTTACTCCCAACACAAGTCATTCTGTGAGAATGCTGGAGGGATGGTTAAAGTACGTGCTTGTCTTCAGAAGATTCTCAAAACTTTGGTTTCCACTACTCATGTTGGGCACCTATAACCTAAGTTGCAAGGGATCAGTTTCCCGATTCTGGTCTCCACATACATCCACATACACTTCTACAGACAGACATAAAAATACAAATAAAATAGATCTTTAAAAAATATTTCTGGAGCTGGGCGTAGTGGCACCCGCCTGTAATCCCAGCACTCGGTGAGGCAGAGGCAGGCTGATTGCTGTGAGTTCAAGGCCATCCTGATTTACAAAGCTAGTCCAGACAGCCAAGGCTACACAGAGAAATCCTGTCTTGCAAAAACAAACAAACAACACACACACACACAAATAAAGTAAAAGTAATTCTGTTCAAAAGAAATATCTTGAAGCAAATGAGAGGAGAGACACAACGTAACAGAAAATGTGCCACGCAATGAAAGCATGAAGAAGAAGATACATTATAAGCAACTACATCAGGACAACATAAGGAAGGGAGAAAGTGGGAGGCAAAGTCACCATTGCTACATTATCTTTCAAGGACCTAGGAAGACAAGGATAAACTAAAACCAAAATCAGCCAAAAAGGAGAAACAATAAAGTTCATGCAGAGCTAAGTTAAATAATGACTAATAAAATGATGGTAAACAGTCAATGAAACTAAGATTTTACTTCAATAATATAAACAAAATTTTCAAACCCTTAGCTTGCTAAATATGAAAAAGAGAAAACTCAGATCACAGAGGAGATGAAAAAGGAAACAACAAAACAAACAACCAAAAGAAAATTATTAGGGATTATTATGAACATCTTTATGTCAACAATTTTGATAACTAACCTAGAAAAAAAAAAGAACAAATTCCTGGAGACACACTTTGCTAAAATTAAGCCACAAAGAAATATAAAATCTGAAAAGATCATTAACAATGAATAGCAATGAAGAGGTTTCCATCAAAGAAAAGCCCCCAAGGCCAGAGGCCTTCACGGCAGAGTCCTACCAAGAGACTGAAGAATAACTAATATTAACTCTACTTAAATGACGCCAACAAAATTAAGGAGAGAATTATTCCAAGTACGTTCTATGATGCTAGCATTTACCCTGATGCAAAAGCTGACAAAGACACAATGATAATGACAAAATAAGACTGCAGGGTGACATCTGTGATGAACATGACTAAGTAAATACTCAAGGAAACACTCAGAAGCCAAATCCAACAGTGTACTTAAAAGATGACTCACCGTGACCAAGTGGGATCCAGGGATGGTCTGACAAGTAAGGGGCTATACCGCGCCAGGGGAGACAAAACCTCACTCTCGTCTCAATAGATGCAGAAAGCACGTGATACATTCGGTGGCCCTTTACATGTACGTTTACATATGTCAAAAAGCAGTTTGATTCAAGTTTAAAATACTGCTTTAGTTTTTTTTTTTTTTTTTTTTTTTTGTAGATGAAACAAGATATGGCTTCAATTTAATAGAGATATACACTTATAGAGATAAAATAGTAGTCGTTTTTAATAAACTATGGTGGGAAGTCACTGCGGAATTTAAATTGTGTGGGTGCGGAGATAATGCTAACATTTTACCCAGGTCTCAAAAGGATGAGTCTTCGGCCATCGCTGCGGACGTCTCTTAGAGCCTCTGCACATGTTTGCAGGAGTGAGGGAGCATGTTTGTGTGCCTGGCTGCATCTGTGCGTATATTAAATGCAGTGTTTCGTGCAAAGGATTCTCAGGTTCTTACTTTAGATGCTGAGGAGTCTAAGAATCCTCACAAATCACCCAAATGGTATAAAGCTTGAAAATAAGCACCTTGTAGGACTAGCAGATTGGGAGGAACACAAACAGTCACTTTTCGGGGCTTGTAAATATACCCAGGCAGCAGAACACTGACGAAGTTCTCTGAGCAAGATTTTATTTGAGGAAGATCATCATAATGGGTCAATAGGAAACAAAACAATATAATGTATCAGGATGTATTAATATGCTTATCATTGGAATAATTTTTTTTTTTTATTTTCTGGCCAAGGAGACCCTTGTCATCAACCTCCTGAACGCTCCC
Organism: Psammomys obesus; assembly: GCF_907164565.1. Lineage (NCBI taxonomy): Eukaryota > Metazoa > Chordata > Mammalia > Rodentia > Muridae > Psammomys > Psammomys obesus. The sequence goes on along the minus strand of NW_026596287.1, from coordinate 565,176 downwards.
TTTACCTCTTTGTTCCTCAGTGTGTAGATGAGGGGGTTCAGCATGGGGGTGATGATTCCGTAGAAGAGGGACACCATTTTCCCCCTGTCCTTGGAGGCAGGGGACGGAGGCTGCAGGTACATGTAGATAGCAGTGCCGTAAAAGAGGACCACCACAATCAGGTGGGAGCCACATGTCCCAAAGGCCTTTCTCCGACCTTCCGCTGACCTTATTCTCAACACTGCTTGGACAATAAAAGCATAAGATATGAGGATGAGAGTCACGGGGATTAAAAGGAACAGCACACTGATGAAGAACAGCTCTGCCTCATTAGCGGTCGTATCTACACAGGACAACTTGAGGAGGGCAGGGACTTCGCAGAAGAAGTGATCCACTTCCTTGTGACCACACAGTGGCATCTGAAGGGTCCACGTGGACTGCAATACTGAGTTGCTGAAGCCACTGCCCCAACATGCAGCTGCCAACTGGAGGCAGCGCTTTTGGTGCATGATGACTGGGTAACGCAGAGGCTGACAGATGGCTACAAACCTGTCAAAGGACATGACGCCCAGGAGAAGACATTCCGTTGAACCCAAGGCCAGGAAGATGAAAAGCTGGGCCACGCAGCCGCCATAGCTGATCACCTTCCGGGTGCTGCAAAGGCTGACCAGCATCTGCGGCACTGTGCTTGTGGTGTAGCACAGGTCCAGCAGGGACAGGTTAGTGAGGAAAAAGTACATGGGGGTGTGGAGTTTGGAGTCCAGGCGGGATACAAGAATGATCATCATGTTCCCAAAGATGGTCAAGATGTAGGACACCAGGAACACCACGAAGAGCGGGAGCTCCAGCCATGGCCGATCTGAAAACCCTAAGAGAATGAACTCCTGTGAGGCGCTCTCATTCGCCAGACTCATGTTAAACAGCACAGCCTCCGGGTCCCTGGAACACAAGCGGTCAGGAAGTTGGTGAACGTGTTTACCGGGTGAGCCAAACAGGTATGAGGTGATGGTGCAGGAGTTTCATGTGTTCAAACACTGATCCTGTTAGTGTGAAAAGTGTGTGTGTCTGTCAAACCTTTCAGAGGTGTTCATGTCTTCCTAAAAGTTTTTACCACAGTGATGTCAAGGTTACAGCACTTCATCGGTTCCTGCGGTCACAGATGTTCTCCTTTGGTGTTTTGCTGTTCTGTGGATGGATGGCCGTTCCCGGATCTTTCTACCTGGGTATCTGCCAGCGAGGGGTCGGCAGTGGCTACAGATATGGCTCCTGTTATCTGAATTCACTCTACTCTCTCTCCAGAACCAGTGAGAGTCTCTGGTTGTAGGCATTAAAAAATATATATACGTTAGCCTCATTTCTCCACCATTTCTGCCCTTCCCTCAAATGAATCCAGGTATTATAGTATCTACCTGTCAGTAAGTTTTCAAATGCAGTGTGGGGAGACTTACCCTCTTACTTTCATGTCCCAGAATCTACCTGCACAGGACTGTCTGCTCAAGTGATATCTGAGGCTGGCAGGCCTGGCTCATCCACCCCAGCTCCCTTCTGTACCTAGTTTCACTGCTCTGAGAATTGGTCTTGTCCTCTGATCTTCTGGTTCCTCACTTGTAAGGGTTAGTTAGGGTTTCTATTACCGTAAAAATATACCATGACCAAAAAGCAAGCTGGGGAGAAAAGGGTTTATTCACCTTACACTTCCACATCGCTCTTCATCACTGAGGGAAATAAAGACAGGAACTCAAACAGGGCAGAAACCTGGAGGCAGGAGCTGATACAGAGGCCATGTTTACTGGCTTGCTCCTTAAGGCTGCTCAGCCTGCTTTCTTGTAGAACCCAGTATCACTAGCCCAGGAATGGTACCACCCACAGTGGGCTGGGCCCTCCCCATTGATCGATAATTGAGAAAATGCCTTACAGCCCTATCTCATGGAGGCATTTCCTTAACCGAGGCTCCTTCCTCTCTGATGACCCTAGCTTGTGTCACGTTGACATAAAACTACCCAGTATAGATATGAGTAAATTTTCTGGCCTGTTGAGAATCACAAGTGCACCCCACTGAGCCTGACTCTGGGTGGGAACAGAGGCCTGTGAATCAAAGCAGCCACAGTGCTGGAAGGACTGAGGTGCTCAGAATTCAGTTGGACCTTTTATAGTGTTCACTTTCTCAGGAGTCAGCCACACAAGGGGTTGTGTGACAACCCCAACAGTCAGCTTCAATCCTAGGGGCCAAGGAAACATGTCCTAAGTATGAGTGTTCTCTTTTGTGTAGCCCGTTGGCTGTGCCTGGTCCCCAAGAGCACAGACACTCAGTAGCTGTATCAGGGTGCTGGGGTGTTTTGTGAATCTATCCACAGCTCTATGTTTTCTGCAGGTATTTATGTGACCAGCCTGGCAGTTAAGAATATATTTCCCAAGAAATTCTCAACGATAATCTAAATTACTTTATGATTCAATCGCTATCAGAAATCATGCTTTTCAGCTTTGGTCCTGTTCACCAAAAATGTTAGCAAAGAGTGCTAGGTTTTTCTACTAATTCCAGAACACTGACTCTCTAGGGACCATTCCCTTACTCTCCTTTAAGAGATCTGAGGTATATGGTCATATAGACAGGGATTAAGTTTTAAGTTTTAAGTTGTTTTTTTTTTTTTTTTTTTTTTTAGACAAGTTTACAAACTTGTTTGACACTTCCTGGTATACAAAGGCTGACCTTGAACTCTCTTCCTCCTGCCTCCACCTCTGGGGCACAGCTAACAGGTGTGTATTACTGCTCCCTGCTTAGCAGTGCTGAGACAGAACCCTGGGCTTCAGGCAAGGCAGGCAAGCATTCAGCTTAGCTGAATTCCCAGTCTTCAGTATATCTTTTAAGCAAAAAATATACTACTGAAGAGTTGTGCAGTATGATTCCACCCATCTAAAGAATATACAGCATACGGCATATAATCATTAATATTCAAATTAAAAGTTACCTTGAAGAACACAGAAGAGACTCATCCCTGGGAGAGAGAGGAGGGCAGAGGGAAGCAAAAGAGCCTTGGCCTACTAATCTGCCAGTTGTCTGTTCTGTTTTAAAATGAGCACATGTTTCTTTTATAATATTGTTAATTGCTTTAGTCCCCAATTTATTTGGGTTTCTAATTTCAGAGTAGTGTAACTTTAGTTAAGACTTCAATTGCCATCAGAGTCAAATCTTCATAAGAAATTTAATTTCTTTATTCCTTAACTCAGTACTTTCTTAAGTATGATATGAATCTATGAGAACACTTAGGCTTGGATGGCAGAAGCACTCTTTTTTCCTTTTAGCCCAAAGCATACATTGCCAAGAAATGTGGGAACCAGAAAGAACAGGATAAAATTAGTAAAGACAAATTTCACAGTTTCATTTTTGTTGTTTCTGTTTGTTTTCAGACTGGGTCTTATGTGGTCAAGGCTAGCCTCAAACTTGATATGTAGCTGACGTTGGCTTTATCCTTCTGCCTTACCCTCCCATATGCTGGGAACACGCCTTCGTTAACATAATACAGTTTATATGTCTTTGTATTACAAGACTTAATCACCCCAAGTCCATACTATTTGAGTGGCTGTGCCCGATCACCAAGGGTTTGCTGTCTTGGGGCACTAACTGATAGAGACACTTCCACTTTTAAACTGGGTCCTCGCTAGATACCTTGTAAAGTCTCCCTAACTGATGCTAAGGAATGAAATGAGCTCTGCGTTATTGCCAAGGACATTGCGCCATTAAGGGCACTGCATATGTCTCTATCTCCAACATGACCAATGACCCACCTGGGCCCTTGATTCTGATATTTCTCATGAGAACTCAGCAAAAGACTACCTCTCCAGGAAGCCTCGTGATAGAAAAGGGAGAGAAAGCTAGTTGACTCATTTCTATCCAATGGACCCCTTACTCTGAGAGTCATAATTTATAACTGCTTTGTGAACAACGTAATATATTCCTGATCCTGTGACGTGTAAAATCCTCTCACACTCCATAGTCACGGCACAAGGAAGAGCAAAAGTATTTATGACCGTAGTAGGGAAGGTTGGAGCAGAAGAGCAGCAGAGAAACATGCAGGAATCAGGGAAGAGAATAGGAGAATTCAAGGCTCAGCTCCTTCCACTGTGCCTCCCTGAGCTTTCTGGGTGTGCCCATCTGCCAACAAGTGAGAACCTTAAATGTTTATGAGCTCCTAAAAGTACATCTCTAGATATTATTGGTATTGTTCTGTGTTTTGAATATTTTGAAGTCAGACTTCATTAACCTTAGGAAAAAAGTGTTTGTTAATTAAAAAAAAAAAAGTTAGGATATTCTTAGCTGCATCAATAAAACTACATGAGCCATGCTCTTATTCTTGCATCCTAACTCTTACTCTACTTGCTCATAGTCACTGCTGGTGTCTTTGAGGCCACAGAATAGGTTTCTCTCCTTTCAAGCAAACTTACTTTGCAGCACCTTAGGGTGATATCATTCTTCTTTAGAATAACACACATTCACTCAGCCAGCACAACAAAAAAAACATTTGGATTATGTGGGGGCGCAGCAGTGAGGTTAAAGCTGACACTGGTCATTGAGTGTTTTAGAAAGCTGCTGGGGGCTTACAAGTTTTATCTGTGATCATCTGAGAGTATCTTAATCCAAAATTCAGGATGCTTCTTCAATCAATAATGCATGACTTTATTAATTTTTTTTTTTAGCCTGCATATGGGTTGGCCTTGTATTTCTCATCCCCCTCTTGAATTTCCTTGCCCCTTATCTGAGCTTGAATACTCAGAAAGGTGAGAGAAAAGAGACCTTTAAGCTTTGTGATGCAAAGAACATTGGAACAAGAAAGGTAACCAGGGTCAGTTCCAAGTCAGCCAACTGCACAGCTGAGCAAGTGAATTAAGCACTTTGAAAGTCAGTTTTATTTTCTGTGGTGGGATAGAGGTGATATTTCCCTCTCCATGCAACAACTGTTTACTTATGTTTTCTCAAATTACCTCATTCCTCTATGAGAGGCTCTTTAACATGCCATCCTGCTTTGCTGCAATATAAACATAAATAATAGGAGTCATTCCCCCCCCCGCATTGCTAATAAAAAAAATTAATAAAAATTCGTCGTGAAAAGATGAACCCTGAAGGCAGAAGCTTGGGTTTAATGCGTTCCTCCAGCTTAGGTTGCTTTCCTAAGAGTCCAGATCTGCTTGAGCAGCAAACAGAAGGAAAAGCTGACCTGCTGGGCAGCCCACAGTTCCCACCGAGACTTTAATTGGAGTGCTTAGAAGTTTTTATAAATGTATTTACTTACCACCAATTTAAGCATTTGGAAGGATGACTTTGTTTTGATGTCCAAGAAGCCTTGAATAAAAGTAGAATTAATTTGAAGTTCACAGTCTACAAAGACACCTTTCTGTACTGTTTGGCCATATGCTCGTTTTGGCAAAATGAATTAAAGTTCTTTAGTTTCACTTGCTATGAAGAAGTCCTGAGGTCCTCACACCCAGTTAACTGGACAGTGAAGAGGACGTGTCACTCGGGACTGGGCTGTACGGGGTTGGTGCCGTGCCGTTTTACCGTTATTTTTAGAGAGCAGTTTTCCCTATCAGTCTTGCAAAGCTGGATAAAAATACTTTCTCTATAAAGACTGGTGTTTCTTTAGTCTGTGGAAGAAATCCCAACCCTACATCACCAAATTCTTCTGTTTATAGCAGCAAAGCCAGCACTTGACCCAATGGGACAGAGGCGGGGGACCTGTGAAACGATGGCTGTTTCATCACTGATTATCTCAAGAAGAAACTTCCCTCCAGGGATGGACGAGTCTCAACTTTTTCAAACACTAAAAAGGATGGTGTGGAACTAACGTGCCTTATCAAATGGAAACTAAATTTTGTGCTCAGTAGGAATTTTTTTTTTTCTTTTTGTAAGCTATCCAGATAGTTTTCCAAAACCATTTAATGGCTGTTGTTTGCTTCCTTGATATTTTTGGAGACAGGGTCCAGTGCAGATCAGGATGGCCTCAGCATCCTAAGTACTGGGTGAAAGAGAGCTACCACATCTCTTCACTGCTTAGTTAGTTTGATGAAAAGAAAAATTTTATTTCCTAAGAGAGCATCTAAGGTCATGTTGTCACCCTTTGATTTAACCAAGAAAAACCCTTTAGATAGCCATTGAAACTGTGCTGGCCTCCTTTGCTTGACTAGCTCACCCCCCCACTCCCACTTCCTGCATTCCCAAAGACGCTTATCCGCATCTGTGACACCATGGTTTTGAAATGCTCCTTTTAAAGTCTTGCGTTCTTCTATGTTAATTAGTTGCCACTCTACCAAACGCCCACTTTCTTGTTCACAAACTTAAAGCAGTATGGACTCATGTGATCGCTCTCCATTCTATTAGCTGAAATTTCTTCCAATCATTATTTGGACACTCAGATTTCCCTGGTCTCTTCAAGCTACCACTACATCCATTTGTCCTTTTCTCATGGCTCTAAAAACACTTCTTTAACTTCAGCACATGACATGCCTGGAATGGCCATTTCTCTGCAGTGTTCTGGACATTTCTCCACAGCTCTCTGGATCCCTTCATTCGGGGATGGAAAAGACAGCATGATTTAAGAGTGCAAGTACACATTAGTATTTAATTCCCTACCTCTTTCCAGTCCACTCATCTGTACACATTAAGTACACGAGTTTTAAGTGATACATCAATTCCAATCCAAGCTGTAGAGTTCTGCAGGTTTTCTCCCTTTCCTTTCTCCAAGCAGACGAAATCAGGCTCCTCGATATGTTTCCTTGTTTAGTCAATCCTCTGCACGTGGTCACTTTTACTACGATGCGTGCCGTTCCACTGAGTCCTGACAGCTTCACGGGTGTGGGGTGCTTGGTCTGGGCACCACACACCTCTTTAAACCAAAACTTTTATGTAGGTAGTTTGTAAACTTTTATTAGACTCTTCAAGTGTGAATAATGTCTTGATATTTACCCACATTACTACATGTATATTAGTCCTGTTTTTTCTTTTATTATAACTGTGAACCCTTTTATAACGACATAAACAATTTCCTATTTATTTATTTTCCTGGATAAAGGAGTTATTCTTATTTCATCCAACTTTTCATCTTTATTAACATTTTTTTTCTTCTACTGCTTTTAGGTTTGGTTCATGTAGTACATTTCCTTGAGTCACTGTTTCTCTGTGATCTTTACACTTTTCTTATTATTATTCCTAATAATCCTCTTCCTCCTCCTTCTCCTTTTCCTCCTCTGCCTCCTTCTCCTCCTCTTCCTTTCTTTCTTCCCTCTCTTCCTGGCCTTTCTGCCCCATTGCTGTATGAATGGACCTCTGTTCAAACTGACGTGGACTAAGATTGGCTGCCATGCCCATCCAGCCTTGATGACTAAACCTTCGCCAAGCCACAACCAAAACAAATCTTCCTCAAGTTGTTTCTGTCATCACAGTGGCACATACGCAACTGATACATTATTCCTACTCCAGAAAGGTTAATGATTGTTATCTGTATATGCATAGGACTGTATAATATGTCTCTTAGACGATAAAATTCTCACAGCTACTTCATTACCAATTGATATGAAAATGAAAAGGGAAGTGGGTATCTTAAATTACAGGTGACCTGTTTATGTGACTGCATCACTAGGACCCTTCCCAGAGTCTTAGAAAGGGCATGCACAAGTGCTAAGCTATGAAATTAAGTCAGATTCATCCTAAGTACACCTGTGATCCCTGCCTGTGAAGCCACCCGTGGTCGTGAAATCTATTTCCTCTGTTGCAAACTTAGCTCAAATTTAGATCGTTAATGCTGCTTCTAGGCAAGAGAATATCTTGGGAAGTATGACAACCTTTCAAGAACTGGAAAAGTCATAATGTATAACAAAAGTTTTTGTGTAAGCGATAGAGTCATTGAAGTAATAAACACAAAAAGTTACTATTCCATAGAGTGAATACCTGTGAAGTGAACTTGAGGTTGCTTTTTCCCTGGAGAAATTTGCTGGTTCTGGATGCCAGCCAAGCTGATGGCTCCATGCATCTATCATATCATGGTCAGCCAGCAGAGGAACAGCTAGTGAGCATCAGGGGCAGGAGTTGTAGAGAAAATTGTCATGCTTATAAGGCTGAAGTAAACAAAATGAATTAAGGACCTGATAAAAGATTTTGAAGAAGCAATTAAATATAGTAGAGATGGAAATCTAAAAGCTACATTAGATATAAAATTAAATTAAAAAATAAAAATAGTCTCATTTTCAGATCTTATACTTCTGGGGAGTAAAATCCAGTCCTTACAACTAATAGCAGATGGGCTCTGACAAACACACAGCGCTTTAGAAGAAAGGCACCCAAGGTTCGAGGTAACTAGAGTGGTACTTGAACTCAGGGCCTATTAAGAAGAATAGTCAATGCTCTTAACCTCTGAGCCATCTCTCTAACCCTTGGCTGGTCTTTTCTAATTGGGTGTCCAGGTTAGTTTTTGTCAACTTAACACAAGTTAGAGTCATCTGGCAACATGACTCCTCAACTGAGAAAATGCCTCCATAAGACTGGCCTATCGGCAAGTCTGGGAAGGGCATTATTTGAATAAATGACTGATATGGGAGGGCCCAACATATTGCAGATGCTGCCACCGTGGGGTCCTGGGAAGTTTAAAAGAAAGGTAGCTCAGTATAAGCCTGGAGAACAAGCCAGTCAGCAACATTTCTCCACAGCCTCTGCTTCAATTCCTGCTTCTAGTTCCTACCCTGATGTCCCCTCCATGACAGACTGTTAGCTGTAAGATGAAATAAACCATTTCCTGCCCAACTTGCTTTAGGTGATGGTGTTAATCACAGAAGTAGAAAGCAAGCTAGGATGTATCGCTACCTGATTTTTGACTCTGTCCAGGCCCTGGCTACAAAGGAAGCTCAGATTTCTATCTGCTTAGCATAGGGAAAGGGGAACATCCAGATTCAGAGAAAATGGTCACAGATTAGATTTATGGATACCTTGACAGTCCATTAAAAAAAAAAAAAAACATAAATGAAGACAACCTGTATCATTTGACTTCGCAAATGTTTGCTTCTAATGGTTGACTAGTATTCAGGATCTCCTTCAATGAAAGATTCAAAGTATGTTCTAGTGACATTGTCTGCCTGAAGTAAGACAGATGAATCCATGGATTGAAGCATCTAATATATAGCTATTATAACCACACATGACCTTAAATTTGGCACCTTTACTGGAAGGACTGATTCAGCTGCTGTCTCTGGAACAGAGCTACTGTTCTGACTGTTATGTTATTCTTACTGTTATGGCTACTGTTGTTGTTTTGGTCTGGTGTAAGACTGGGTCTAGTAATATTTAGCATAGACTGGTTTCAGATTCTCAATCCTCCCGCCTTGTTGAGTGCTGGGATCTCAGGCATCTGTTTCTTTCTGCCCTGATAAAACTATTTAAAAGCCATTTCACTGGCTTTGTAATAGCAAAAGGAGGACATGAAGGAGCCCGTTTTCCTCAGAGACACCTCAGGTCTCAAGGTCCATGGCGTACATTAAAGTACAGTGTCCTTGATTATCTTTAATCTACCAGGACCGTGGAGGGTCTCTGGAGAGTGTTGTCAACAGCTTAGTCCTTCTTGCCATCCTTCCTCTGCCAGGCACATTCACAAGTGTTGAGGCATGAGGGAGGTATGTTCTGAGAACAGATCATCGGTTGATTTCATTCTGTGAGCGTAAACCGCACAAATTAATCAAGAGATGCTGTAATTGCAAGATTTACAGGGCTGCTGCCAGACACGCCATGATGCTTTCCAGAAGACTTTTCATGAGTAGGCAGAGCACGATTTAGAAAGAACAATGTGAGTTAGTAGCACGGCCACTCGTCAGTCATGGCACACTGTGTGTGGGTAATAGTGTGAGGCACACAGCTACTTCTGTATCACTGGGCAGCACAGAGTGGTCGACATCAGCTCTACGGCAAACACAGATGCAATGGCTTGTTCTGACAGCTGCAACGAACACAGTGCCATTGGGCAACAGAAAGTGCTCGTATCTGTTGTGATGTGGTTGGGTTCATGGTCCTATGTGTGCTAATTCCCTAACTGAAGCATCATTATAGAGCATAAGACTGTTTGTATCCTAGCCTCCTGTAGTAGAGACAGGAGCCTGGCCGGATACTTAACTTGGATTCAGTACTTTTCTACTCCTGGCTTTCCTGTTTTCACCCTGGCTCTCCAGGTTCAAAGAGCAGGATTCCTTGAGTCAGCTCTCCTTAACAATGCGTTAAAATGCTCTATATACACTCTCCTAAATTTTTCTATGTTTCTGTGAATGAAAAGGAATAATGAAAGAAAATACTATTTTTTATCCTTTATTTAAACTCTCAGTGAAGACAAATTTGCTACTTGTTAACAGGACCTTTCTGTTTTCCTAACTCAGCATCTCACCTGCTTGCCTGGGAATCTTGGGTTTTGTAGGAAAAAAAAAAAGTACATTTCCAGTCTTCAGATCTGTTGATTTATATTGTTACCAATTAGCAGCTTGTTAAGGCATCACATGAAATTTTAATCTGGGCTAATTTTAATCTGGAGGGGAAATATACTATACCTGGGTGCAATGCTTTTTACTTAGGTACGGATCAATAAGGCTGTAGCTTTAGCCAAGAGAAGGCTCATGAACCCATTCATGCATAGATGAGATGCTTTATCTCACTAAAGATGTTTGGTTGCTATGTGAAAGCTGTGTGCTGACAGAGGGTTTCAGGAAAATTTACTAGAGTTCTGTAGCAAACCCATGCCTTGCCAAAGAATGGTCAGCTGAAGAAAAGAGGTAAAGACTGCAATTTAAACTATGGCTTACAGTCTCAATGTTAAGGCTAAATTATATGTATATGTATAGTGTATGCTTATATTTTCTTTATATTAAATTAAATATACTTTAAATAAATTATTCTCCATGTATTTTGTTTGGAACTGATTTTAAACTTTTAAGAATTTTGCAAAGATACTTCAGAAACCTTCACTGTTCAGGAAATTAAAATTGCAAATCAGTTGACCCTGTTTTATTTGTCACTATAACTGTCCTCTATTTGTTCTTTGGAAGCCCTTTCAACTTCACTCATTTGTCTTTTCAACGTGCCCTCATCTCTTCAAGGGCGCATTCATGGGACTCCTGTTCCCATGCCTCCAGTTTTGTCTTGATTTGTAATTAACTAATATAAGGTTGTCCCGGCGTCAGCCTGTGATAGCTCCACTGGGAGTCCCTCATGACCTTTACAGCATGCCCACTGTCAGCACTGTTCAGGGTACCTTTGTGGCCAACCTTGCAATAGACTGTTTTTTTCCAGGGCCCTGGCTCCTTTTACTGTAGGATTTATTTGGAAATCAAGATCTAGCCACTAACATGCCCCTTGCTATGCATTTCTTGCTTCTATTTTCTCTCAGCAGTTTTAATTCTTATAATTACTGCTTTGGTTCAAGTGTGGGATTTGCCTCCCCAAAGAATCCTTGTCGGAAGCCTGGTTCCCAGTGTGTCAGTACTGATGATTTTGTTTTGTTTTGTTTTGTTTTGTTTTGTTTTGTTTTGTTTTGTTTTGTTTTGTTT
>NW_026596287.1:493168-553625 GCF_907164565.1 Psammomys obesus | reverse complement strand
TTTGTTTTGTTTTGTTTTGTTTTGTTTTGTTTTGTTTTGTTTTGTTTGAGACAAGGGCTCACTATGTATCTCTGGCTGTCCTGGAACTCGCTATGTAAACCTTGTAAACTATGGCCTCAGTCTTGCAGAGATCTGCCTGCCTCTGCCTCCCAAGTACTAATCCCAGCACTTGGGGTGTGTCACTATGTCTGGCCCTACTGATGAGTGTTTGATACAGAAGAAATAAAGTCTATTAAAAGATGATCAAATTGCAGAAGGAATTGATGTCTCGTGGAACACCAGTTTGTTCTCAGAAAAGAAATGCTATCAAAGGCAAGTCTGGCCCCTGACCATGCTCCCAACATGATGGCATCCATCTTGTCAATACTGGCACCAAATTGGGAATCTCACACTCTCAAACTCTGAGACAAATCAGTCTTTCCTTCATATTGCCTAGGTTTAAGTATTTTGCTGTAGCCATAAAAAATGAATGCATGTCCATTGTAGTATTTCAATCTCTAGCTTGGACTCTCCATATCTGTCTCTCTGTGTCTGTTTGTCTCTGTCTCTCCCTATGTGTGTGTATGTGTGTGTGTGTGTGTGTGTGTGTGTGTATAATCACAGATAATTCTGATGATTTTAGTTCAAATCCAAACCACACGGTTTCTTCCAGCCTTCTTCCTTTTTTGTTTCTTTCTCAAACAATGGGAAGCTGGTTTTGCTATCTGCTGTATGTTTACTCTGTGCTCAATCCTATTATACAAATAATTTCAGAACTGCTGATCTCTCCTTCTTGGAATAACAGTGTTTGTAACTAGATTACACAATTTTAATAAGATCCTTTTTGTCTTCACCCTGAAAGCAATAGTTACAATACTCTTTTCCTAGACATTAAGTTATACTCTCTACCCTGCTATCCTTGTCCTCTATAACTTGACTTGTACACTTTTAGTTCAAGTAGATCATTTACTTCTGTTTGAATTTCTTTTGGACATCAACCTTTCTGCTCTACTTTACCTATTTAAAATTTAAATATGCAAAACATTATTACACTATAAAGAGGAACTACATAAAACACACTTAAGAAAGGATCTGTCCTTTCTCAGCCTGTCCACCATACCCCACCATCTAAAACCTCCACTTTCTGTAGGTAACTAATCTCATTAATTTTCATTTCCATACACTTCTGTTTGCATTAAAGAGTGAACAAGTAAGCTGGGCACAGTGGCACACACCTGTGATCCCAGCACTCAGGGAGGCAGAGGCAGGCAAATCTCTATGATTTCAAGGCCAGCCTGGTCTACAAAGCAAGTCCAGGACAGCCAAGGCTACACAGAGAAAAAGTAAAAAAAAAAAAAAAAAAAAAGAGTGCACATGTTGCCATGTCCCCTTTTCTTCTATCAAAAGCAGCACATGTTAGATTCTCCATACCTTTTAAAAATTGAAATATAAATGAGTGGTTCAAACAGTATTAGGTTTTGCAGATCATCCTTATTCCCATTTTGCTTGTGTGTTCTTTCTGTGCAGGTGTGTATGAAGCCGGTGGTCAGACCTAGGTGTACTTCATTTAGACAAAGTCCAGGTTGTGTCTTGAGAGAGAATCTTTCACTTTTCCCTGGGACTCACCAATTTGGCAAGGTGGGCTGGCCAGCAAGCTCCGAGGACTCACCTGAGCAGAGCCCTGGAATTATGAGCATATTATGCCACACTAAACGCAGTAGCTGGGTGCTGAGACCTGAAATCAAGTCCTCATGCTACACAGCTCTTTACTGACTAAGCTATTCCTTGGCCTCTTGCTCTCTTTTTAAACTTATTTTAATTGTGTGTCTGTGTGTGTGTGAGGATGGGCACATGAACGCAATTGTCCTCACAGGCCAGAAGAAGGCCCTGGATTCTTTGGAAACTGGAGTTACAAGCAGCTTTAAACTGCCCCACGTTGATGCCAGGAATTGAGCTCAGGTCCTCTGTAAGAACTATGCACTTTTAACCACTGAGCGATCTCTCCAGCTTCCACTTACTATTTGTAAAAAAGATATTTTACATTCTTTTTCTATGATACATTTACAGGAAGTCTTAACAATGAGAATACAAAGAGATCTTGTGTACCTCTTATCCAATGATATCTTGTAAAACTGCAATACAATATCAAAACCAGGAAATGGATATCGGTACTGTGTTGGCTAGATTTATGCCAACTCGACAGAAGCTGGAGACATATGAGAGGAGGAAACCTCAACTGAGAAAATGTCTCCAGAAGATAGGCAAGTCTTTGGGCATTTTCTTAATTAATAATTGATGGAGAAGGGCCCTTTTTGGGTGGGAATACTCTTGGGCTAGTGGTCCTGGGCAGGTTGAGCAAGCCATGAGAAGCAAGCCAGTAAGTAACACTCCTCTATGGCCTCTGCATCAGCTCCTGCCCCCAGGTTCCTGCCCTGTTTGAGTTCCTGTCCCGACTTTCTTCAGTGATGAACAGTTATAATGGCAGCGTAAGCCAAATAAACCCTTTCTCCTCAAGTTGCTTTTGGTCATGGTGTTTTATCATAGCAATAGCCATCCTGACTAAGACATGCACAGTCTGGTCCCTGGACCCACAAGCATGATTATTAGTGCTATGCAAATATGTGTTTCTACTGGTAAATTTGTGTTCCTACCGCTGGAACCCAGATCCACAATTGTTCTCTCACCGTGCTATCCCCAGGCTCCCCACCAATAGCTCCATGCAGAGTTCTTTTCTCTTACCAGCCTGTCCCTGACTACCGGACAGCACTTATACTGCTATTCTGAGAGTGGTTATATATGGAATCATGCAGTCTGTAACCTTGAGGTCAACTTTCCTTGCTCTTCTTCATTTTCTCAGTGTTCATCCCACAGAGGCATGTATCCATGGTTTGATGTTTTATGTGACTGGGTGTTATTTCATACAATGGGTGTAGCAGAGTTTCCCTTTAGCCTCTCATTCACTGAAGGACAATGAAGTCATTTCTATATTTGAATACTGCAAATGAAGTTGCTAAAAGATGTGTCGAGTTTTGTGTGAGTTACGTGTTTATTTTTCTGAGGCAAAATTTAAGACCCATTTATTGGGATATGAGTGTATGGTAAATAAATGCTTTCTTTTTTTTTTCTCTCTCTCTCTTTTATTTTCTGAGACAGGGTCTGTCTGTGTAGCACAGGCTAGCTGCAAGTCCGTGGCACCCCTCCCTCCTCCCTTCACAAGTGCTGAGATTAAAAGTGTGGGACAAGGTTCTTAGATTCTAAATAGTTTAATCTGTTACGAGTTAATGCTTTGTATAGTATTTTGACCTGTTTTTCTTTTCCATTTTGCATTGATGAGAATGGAATCCAGAGATTTCCACTTGCTAATCTGTGTGATGACCCCAGCCTTTTTTTTTTTAGAGGTCACTACACATTCAGGTACAATTTAAAGTTGGACACATAGTCTGCAAGAATATTCTCATACTCTACAGTTTGTTTTGTGGGTTTTTTTTGTTTGTTTGTTTGTTTGTTTGTTTTGGTTCTAGGTAGTGGAGCAATTTGATTTTGTTTTGTTTTGTCTTAAAACAGGGTATCACTTTGTAGCCTAGGCTGGTCAGGAACCTGTGCCTCCCAATTATTGGAATGACAAGCCTGTGTCACAACCTCCAACTGTTTTTATTTTTAATAAGGCCTTTTGCAAGTTGAATATTTTTAATTTTGATGAACCCAATTTATTGTTGTTTTCCTTTTTACGCATCTGTTTATGTACCTAAGGTGACAAACCTTTATTTTCTTAGTATTTACTAAAATTCTTAACTATGTTGGCTATTAGTTAGCACCTGACATGAGTTTAGGTATACTTTGGAATAGGGAATCTCGACTGAGGAATTGGCTTTAACAGATTGACCCATGGACATATCTGTAAGAAATGGCCTTGATTGGTATTTGCTATGGGAGTGCCAGCCCACTGTGGGAGGTGGCATCCCTCGACAGGTGGTCCTTCGCTGTTTGAGAGAAGCGCTGAACATGATAGGGGAGCAAATTGTATCCTATTCAGGGCAGCTTGAAGTAAGAACTCTCCATGGTCTCTGCATTAGCTTCTGCTTCTAGTTTCCTGCCTTGAACCCCTGCCCTGGCTTCCCTCAATGACAGAGAGTGACCTGTAAGCCAATTATGCTCTTTCTTCCCCAAAGATGTTTGGTCAGTGTTTTATCACTACACCAGAAAACATAACCACAGCAATGGCTTTTACTGATTCGGGGGTAAATTTTGTATGAAAAAGTATGCTTTATTAGAAAAATGTTATAGAACATTTGAAGTTGAAAGAAACATTTCTATAATATGCCTTTTTTCTATGGATGACTATTTTTTTATTACTGAACTTGTTAGATTAATTTTTTATTTCTTGAGAATTTCATACATAAATATTGTGTTCACATCACTTCCATCCCACAATCTTTCACTACAACTCTTCTCTCTGCCTTCCACATTCCCTCTCAAATTCACAACCTCTTTTTCTTTGATTATATATAACTACGAGGTCCATTTAGTGTTTCTTCGATGTACAAGAATTTAGAGATGACCACTTGGTATTGAACAATCTATTGGGGGCTTCTCTCAGGAAAAACGAATTCTCCCTTTCTCAGCACCCATTGATTGCTTGTAGCTAGGGGTGGGATTTTGTGAAACTTCCCCCATCTTTGTTGGCATGTTGAAGTCTTAGTTAGGAAAGCATATTGTCCTAGAGATAGTTCTGTAGCAGAACAGAACCAACACAATTGTGTGTATGTCTATATATAAAGGTTTTATTAAATCAGCTTATATCAGAATAGTAAGAGCACTTGTCTCAAACCCGAGAGTCTGAGAACCTGTTATTTTCGTTATCCTTGAGACTGAGTGCCTCAGCAGTGTCAATATGGCACCAAAAAAAATAAAAATAAAAATAAAAATAAAAATAAAATAAAATAAAATCCTGAAGGTTCCCGGAAAGCTCCCAGTCTTTAACCAATGATGCAAGCCTGGAAGCACTGGTTCTGGTATCAACAAAGAAAGCTTTAGCAACAGGATAAGTCCGCTCTGCAGCAAGAAGGAAAGCCAAGTGAACAAATGGTCTGCTGCTGCCAGAAAGTGCCACCCGAATTTGTGGCCTCTCCCACCTCAATCAAGGCTCTCAGGACAATTCCTCAACTGAGGCTTCCTACTCAGGTGACTCTAACTTGTAATAAGTTGAAATGAAAGCAATTCGTCACAGTTACTGCTGAGATTTCACTGGTGCAGTTTCCCTGGCAGGTCTAAACAATTCCTAGCTCATAGTTGGGATTCCAGGTCCTCTGACTCTTACTGTTTTTCCACCTGTTCTTCTATGATGTTCCCTGAGCCTTAGGCCTGGGGTTGTCATGTGGATGTACCAATTACGGTTGGACACCATGGACTCACTTATTCTCTGCAGTCTGACCAGCTGTGTACCATTGTAGTTGTCTCTACCCACCGCAAAGAGAAGGTTCTTGGATGAGGGATGAGAGAGTTGCCTCTATGTGGACATAAGGAGAAGTATTTAAGATGCAATTACAAGTTGTACTGCTTAGGAAAATGGTAGTAGGTTCTGCTCTAGGGTCTTTGACTTTCAGGCACTGGTAGCTCACTAGGTTTACAGCATCAGGCATAAACTACAGCCTATTGACTGGGGCTTAACTCCAACTAGACAGTTTTTGGTAACCCTCTAAGATAAAAGTGCCTCTGTTACACCATTGGGGATATTATGCTGGGCCAACTATTGTCTTGGTCAATGGGCTTTCAACTGGGTTAGGACTAGGGTTTGCTTTTCTGTCCTGGGAGCTTGCATAGCATCTTCCCAGTACTACCAGGTCAATGCCTCCAAATCCTGTGTCCAAAGTATGTGTTGTCTTCAGCAGCGGGAGTCAAACTTTCAAGTTCTGAGAGGCAACTGAGGCAATGGCAAAAATCTTTATTGTTTTGGTAATCTTGTGGTCTGCCCTGATCAACAGCTCCGAGGGAGGCTTCCCATGCCTGGCACCAGGGTTTTTGTTAGGGTGGATTCTTTTTCTTGGGTGGATACCTTATTTAGCAAAACTCCATTAAAATATATGTGTACATGTATGCATCTTAAGTAAGCTTATAAAATGTTTCCCTGTAGTTGGTTTTTTTTTTTTTTTAGATATCTGTAGTATTTTCCTGTTCCCTGTTAAAGTGCCCAACGAGGCCTACTTCCTAGTTACATCTATTTGCCTGAATTTTCCATTTTTCTTTAAAGCTTAATGGACATCCATAGTGTATTGTACCACATTTTGATTGCCCATTCATCAGATAAAGAACATTTAGATTGTTTCCACTTCCTGGGTGTTGTGAATAGAGCAGCCAAGAACATGGCTGTGCAAGTGTCTGGGGAGTAAGATGCTGAGTCCTTTGAGCAAATGCCAAGGAGTGACATAGACAGGTTCTATGCTAGATCTATTTTTAGCTTTTGAGGATTCTCCACACTGATTTTCCACTGTGGACACACTCGTTTGCATTTCCACCAACAGTCCCCTTTGCTCTTAGCTTTTGTTGTTGTTGGTTTTTGTTTGTTTGTTTGTTTGTTTGTTGTTGTTGTTTTACCTTAACCATTCTGACTGGGTAAGATGAAATCTCAAAGCAGTTTTAATTTTTATTTCCCTGGTGGCTAAAAACGTTGAACATTTAGAAATTATTTCTTGACCATCTTTACTTCTTTTTTTGAGAACTCTTTTCAGATCCATAGCTCATTTTTACTTGAATCATTTACTGTCTTGTTTTTGTTTATTTGAGTTGTTCATGCATTGACATCACTCTGCTATTGAATCCATAGCCCACAAAAATTCTCTAATCTCCTTCTGTACCCAAGTATTCATCTTGCTACTTTCCTTGTTGCTATGACCAAAGGCCCCGAGCAGAGCAATATAAGGGAGGGAGGGTTTGCGTTTTCCCACGGTTTGAAGACACTGAGTATCGAGGGAGGGTGGTGAGGAGGTTGAGGTAGAGCATTAGGTGCTAATGTTCAGTTTACATTTTCCTTTTTGGGCAGTTGACCTCAGCCCATGGTATGGTATCACCCACACTTAGAGTAAGTAAACCTTCTTATTTAAAGGTTGTTAAGCATTTCTAGAAACATCCTTATAAAAACATCCTGAGATGTGTTTCTATAATGATTTTAAATTCCATTTGACTGACAATGAAGATTACCATCAGTTTCTTAATTGGAATGTGCATAAATTATTGTACTATGTTCATAACTTTTTTCTTTTGGAGGTGTTGAGTTGGGGGTCTCACGTACCCAAGGCTGGCCTTGAACTCAAAGTATAGCAGTGAATGACCTCAAGTTCCCAAGCCTCCTCTTACTGCCTCCTACATGCAGTGTTATAGGGATGTGCCACCATGCCCTGTGTTTGTTTTTCTTTCTTCTTGTCAGCTTATTTCTACTCATTTGTCTCCCAGTCATTATTTCTGTATTAAGGTGGTAAGCCAGATTGCGTTCTTAATTTTTTATTTTACTTTTTAACAACTTTTTATTGAGTCTTTGTGAAATTTACATCATACACACCAATCCTACTCATCTCCCCCTCTCCTTGGACCTGCCTTTCCAGCCTTGCAAACTCTCCATTAAAAGAAAAAATAAAAAACACCTCACTGTGGAACTTGTAATGTGTCACAGTGTGGCCTACCGAATACTCTTTTGTTGTTGTCCTGTGTCATACAGATCCTGCAGTTTGGGATCTGTAGGACCTCCTCCATCTTGCAAACTTTATTTTAGTTTTCATTTGTAGAAGGCTCATTCCTTTTTAAGTATTTCAACTTATCAAATAAAATTGTCACAAGCTCATTACTTTCATTTCTAATTTCCTTTCACAAGTTCATATTTACATCCAAAAGTTTGCTCACTAATTATAAAAATCATGATTGTTTAATAGTTTCTTTATAAAGCATCTTTGAAAGAAATCTTAATTATTGACTATATGTACTTCTGGTTTCTTCTCATATCATAGTTTCTTATTACATGCTGGGGTTTGAATAACAGACTGTATGGGCATTAGATGATGTCATTACACAAAACGTGTTTTTCCTGTGTGTAGATTAGATAAAGGGCTTCTCTTTCTGCCGTATCCTCATCTTCGACCCCTATACTCACATTCCTTCTATCACTTCCCAACCACAGTAAGCATTTGGTTCTTTCATTTTTCTAAGTTTGTATACATTATTCTTTTCATCAAGAAGCCACCTCCCCACAAAGCATTTACATTTCAAAAAGTGACATAAAATCCAACACAGAGTGAAGTGAGAGCTAACCCAGAACAGCTGGCAGGGTGGCTAGATCCCACAGGAGCCTCTGCAGCCCACATAGGAGAGGACCACACAGCAAAGGACCAGACACAGCAGGAGGGGGCTGGATCCTTTCCAGGAAGAATATTCTCCTGCTTTGCTTACTGTGGGATTACTGTTACAGGGTAAGCATCCTCCTCCACCGAATCTCACAGTTAGGCAACATAACAACGGTCAAAAATGACTGTGTTTTATGGTGTCATATGGAGCAGTTTTTAAAATGTATTTCTTTTTCTTTTGAGATTATAATTACATAATTTCCCAATTCGATTTACTTCCTAGCAACTCTCCCACATACCACACACACACACACACACACACACACACACACACACAAACACACACATTCCTAAATTCATAAATGCAACCTGATCAGTTGATAAAAGGTTATTTTATACATGTGTTTTCGGGGATGACCATTTGGATAACCAACTGTGCCCTCCTTGGAGAGATTATTTTTTCTGCTCTCAGCATTCCTCAGTTGCCTGTAATTCTTTGTGTAAGGCTGAGGCCTCTTGGGCTGTCTCCTTTCCACATTAGCCTGTGTCTTGCTACTCTCCTTGTTCAGTTCATGTTTAGGCAGTCACGCTGGTGAGCCTTTATTTACATGGGTAGCTCCTGATATTCTAGGAGACACAGCCTCACATCAAACTCCCTGCTCCTCTGGCTACTCCTGTATTCTCTTTCACAACAATTCGTGGACCTTAGGTGTAGGAATTATATCATGGATATATCTACTGGGACAGGGCTGCACAACTTGCATGTTGATTGGTTGTGGTTTTCTGTAATGGTCTCTGTCTATTGCAAAAAGATAACAATAGTAAAAAATGAACTGCATTAACAAATTATGATATCATATAGGGCAGTTTTAAACAATACTCCAAGATTTGTCTTTCTCTCTTGAAATCTTCGTTTTTGGCTTCGTTTCCAGACTTTCCCCGCCACATTTTCATCTTTTCCATCATCTTTATCCTGTCCATCTTCCTCACATTGATCTTCCTTTCCATTTTCTTTCATTTCTATCATCATCCTATTGTGATGTTAATAAATATGAATATTTCTTAGTATTTTATAAACAGTGCTTCTCTTTAGCATCTTTTAATCTCAGAATATCATCACAGAAATCATTAGTTGCAAAACAGCTAACATGATGTCTTTAGATAATTTGTGATCATATAAGTCCCAATCATAAAATGTGTACTGGCGAACATACATTGTGTATCAGAGACAATGCTGGCATCCAACATTTCTTATCTTATTTAATTCATAGTCAGTCTTCAAGGGCTTTTTTTCCCCCAGTAATTTTAAATGAGACTTTAAAATTTTAAGACTACAGCGGTTGTTTCTAGGCTTAACTTTGAGCTATTTTTTTCCATATAAATGTTATCCTTCTTTCCTTTATTTCAAGTTACTTTATTACAATCAGTTCAATTTTGCATTGTTTCTGAAAAATGCTCAATAGTTTAATAATTTTTTTTTGCACAAGATAAACAGAAGCTCTTGAGATAGAGCTGAGAACATAAACAGACTCAGATTAAAAATAAGCATTAAAGCAATATATGCTTGCCTCTCTAGGCAAAGAGCTTCCACGTCAGGACTTTATATGTGGACTAATACGATTTATGCCTTAGAAAGTCTCCTTTGGAGTAAAGTGAAAGACCATTACAAGTTGTGAGACGAAGGAACAGAAGAACCAGGGCATGTTGAACACATCCGTGATTAAGATGCAGAGGCGGGATTATCATGAGGTCCAGGAAAGCTTGTATTAAAGACCGAGACCCTGTTCCCAAAAGCTTACCGAAGAGAAATAATTTCTTTAATGAAGATGCCTTTATACCTGTGGGGTGGGTTGTGGGCTAGGACAAGAAAAGCATAGAGGAAGAAGTTGGAGCTTTGAAAGGCAAGAGTCATCGTAGACATAATAGCTTAGTGAATATAAGTACTAAGGAGGAATGATGCAAGAAATCTGTGCTATTTCAAACCATGGTGTCTTTACAAAGCACAAAGAGGCTAAGATCATGCAAAGCAGTTTGGGAAAATCAAAGTTCAAAGAACTAATGGGTGTTTGACATCAAATGCGCTGAATAGTTTGATGTAAGAATTATGGGCAATTTCTTATTCTCTTCTATGAAAGCTCTGTAAAAACAATTAGACTAAATTGCAATAACAAAAATAATGCGTTTCAGTATTAGTGAATTTGTAGAAATGATGACTGGTATAGACTTTGTTTCTTCTACTGAGATAGTCTACAATGTCAAATTTATTCTACATTAAGTCATATTGTAACCTGCAACACTTGGGATCTTTGGCTTTTATAGTATTGTTTTGGCTTTTATAGTGTTATTTCACCCCCCAAAAAAGATTTTTACAACTGTAATATTTTCATACATTATAAAAGTTTGTATTTGTAATGAGTTATTGGTAAGTCTGGGCCAAGTGTGAACAAAAAAGAAGGGTGAAAACAAAACTGAAAAAAAAAATAAAGAGAATGCTGAGTTTTTCTTCATTGGCTAACTTTCCTCAACTTAAAAACATTTTTTTATAAATTACAGTTTATTCACTTTGTATCCCAGCTGTATCCCCCTCCCAATATCATTCTCCCTCCCTTATCTCCTCCTATGCCCCTCCCCAAGTCCACCGATAGGGGAGGTTCTTCTCCCCTTCCCTCTGATCCTAGCCTATCAGGTCTCATCAGGACTGGCTGCATTGTCTTCCTCTGTGGCCTGGTAAGGCTGCTCCCCCTTGAGGTGATCAAAGAGCCAGACACTGAGTTCATGTCAGAGACAGTCCCTGTTCCCATTACTAGGGAACCCACTTGGAGACTAGGCTGCTGTAGGTTATCTCTGTGCATGTTCCTTGGTTGGAGAATCTGTCTCTGAAAAGATTCCTGCGCCCAGATTTTTTCTATCTGTTGCTCTCCTTGTGGAGCTCCTGTCCCCTCCAGGTCTTCCTATCTCCCCCTTCTTTCATAAGATTCCCTGTACTCTACCCAAAGTTTGGCTATGAATCTCAGCATCTCCTTCAACACCTTGCTGGGTAGAGTCTTTCAATGGCCCTCTGTGGTAAGCATCTTTCATGTTCCCTGTTTTTTTCCTCTTCCAATGTCCATCCTGTTTGTCTTTCTGAGTGAGGAATGATTGTCTTACTGAGGGTCCTCCTTCTTGCTTAACTTCTTAGGTGTACAGATTTTTGTATGTTTATCCTATATTATATGTCTAATATCAACTTATAAGTGAGTATATATCATGTGTGTCTTTCTGTTTCTGGGATACCTTACTCAGGCTGATCCTTTCTAGTTTCCACCATTTTTCCTTGTTTTTAATAGCTGAGTAGTATTCCATTGTGTAAGTGTACCACAATTTCTATATCCATTCCTCCATTGAAGGACATCTGGGTTGTTTCCAGATTCTGGCTATAACAAATAAAGCTGCTATGAACATGGTTAAGCAAATGTCCTTATTGTATACTTGAGCATGCTTTGGATATATGCCTAGGAGTGCTATAGCTGGATCTTGAGGAAGCGCTATTCCTAGTTGTCTGAGAAAGCACCAGACTGATTACAAAGTGATTGTACAAGTTTACATTCCCACCAGCAATGGAGGAATGTTCCCCCTTCTCCACATCCTCTCCAGCATGTGTTGTCACTTGAGTTTTTATCTTAGCCATTCTGATGGGTGTAGAGTGAAATCTCAGGGTTGTTTTAATTTGCATTTCTCTGATGATTAGGGATTTTGAGTATTTGTTTAAGTGTTTCTCTGCCATTCGATATTCCTCTATTGAGAATTCTGTTTAGCTCTGTAATGCATTTTTAAATTTGATTACTTGATTTTTTTTTCTGTTTAATTTCTTGAGTTCTTTATATATTCTGGATATTAGCCCTCTGTCCTTTCCTCAACTTTTATTGAGTTTCTGCCATATGAGAACCTCATCTTCATTTGTCAGAAGGATTCATTACCTTAGCTGGGAAACTGTAAAGTCATCAGACTCTTTTGGGATTTCTTCTACCTTCCACATCTAAGCCAAGATTCAATAACACCATCCAAAAAGCAACTCTGTGTAAGACCCAACTCTCTGAGGGAAACATCTCAAAGCCTCCTCATTTGCAGTTGACATGATTCTATACATTAAAGACCCCACCATAAATCTACAGCAGAGTAAGAGGATACAAAATTAACACACAAAGATCAGTAGTTGCTAATCACAAATGGCAAGCATGCTAAGAAGACATCAGATAACTAATTCCATTCACAATAACATACTAATAAAAATAAACAAACACTTGAAATAAATATAACCAAGGAAGTGAGAGACTTGTACAATGAAAACTTTAAGATGCTGAAAAAGGAAATTGAAGACGATACCAGAAGGAAATTGACCTCCCATGATCATGGATTGATAGGAATAACAGTGTGAAAATGGCCACCTTACCAAAAGCAATGTCAATGCAATCATCATCAAAATTCTGATACAATTATTCACAGAAATTGAAAAAAATCTTAAATTTTATATGGAAATTTAAAAGACCAAGGACAGTGAAATCCTGAACAATAGAAGAGATTTCAAGTTATGCGACAGAGCTCCAGAGTTATGGTAGTAAGAACAGCATAGTACAGCAAAAAAAAAAAAAAAAAAAAAAACCATACATGTTGATCGGTGACAGAATAAGATTGAGGACCCACACATAAATGCACACTCCTACAGTCACATGATTTTTGACAAAGGAGCTGACAATACACACTGGAGAATAAATAAGATCTTCAACCATGATGCTTATCAAACTGGATAGTTACATGTAGAAGAATGAAACGATATCCTTATCTCTAACCCTGTACAAAATTGAACTCCAAATGGATCGGCATAAGGCCCTGAATCTGATAGAGGAGTTAGTAGGGAATATGCTTGAACTTACTGGCACAGGAAAGAACTTTCTGAATAGAACCCTGATAGCAGAGGTGTTAAGACCAAAAATTAATAAATAGAATCTCATGAAACTAACCTCTCACAGAGGGTTAGTATCCACAGTATACAAAGAACAACTACAAAAGAAACATACTAAACATGAAGAAAATAGATGAGCCAATTTAAAAATGGACCATGGAACTAAGCAAAGAGTTTTCAAAAGATGGAATGCAAATAGATGAGAAACACTCTTTTTAAACTTTGTTATTATTATCATTTATTACAATTTATTCAATTTGTATCCCTGCTATGGCCCTCTCCCTCATCTCCTCCCAATCCCATCCTCTCTCCATATTCTCACCTTATGCACTTTCCCTAGTCCACTGATAGGGAAGATCTTCCTCCCCTTCAATTTGACCCTAACCTATCAGGTCTCATCAGGACTGGTTGCATTGTCTTCCTCTGTGGCTTGGCAAGGCTTAGCCCCCCAGGGGGAGAGGATCAGAAAGCCTGTCCTGAGTTCATGCCAGAGAAAGTCACTGCTCCCCTTACTAGGGATCCCACTTGGATATGAGTCTATGAGCTACATGTGAGCTGGAGTGTTAGGTCCTCTCCATGTGTTGTCTTTGGTTGGGGTATCAGTCTCTGCAGGGCTTCCAAGGGCTCAGTTTTATTGGCTCTGTTGGTCTCCTTTTGGAGCTCCTGCCCCCTCCAGGTCTATCTTACCTTACTTTCATAAAATTTCATGCCCTCTACCCAAAGTTTGGCTATGAGTCTCAGCCTCTGCTTCGATAACTCAATCAGTAGAGTCTTTCGGAGGCCTTCTGTGATAGGCTCCTCTCCTGTCGCCAGTCTTCTGCTTCCAATGTCTATCGTGTTTGTCCTTCTGAATGAGGATTAAGTATCTTCCCTAGGGTCTTCCTTGTTGTTTATCCTATATTATATGTCTAATATAATTTTAGTATGTTTATTTTAGTATGTTTTAGTATGTTTATTTTAGTATGTTTATCCTATATTATATGTTTTAGTATGTTTATCCTATATTATATGTCTAATTTTAGTATGTTTATCCTATATTATATATCTAATATCCACTTACAATAATGACTGGCCAGGCACAACATGCCCACATATGCAGCAATCTCATAAATATCAAAGAGTAATCAATCACTTTCTGACTGGATTTCAGGTCTGCTCCATAAGTTGAAACACATACCTGGCACTGTTATCAGGGCCAAAAACTTGTCGCTAGGTAGGCCCAAGATCTTAGGACAGAACCCTCTATTGCGCTGCTAAATGGCCATTGTATTAAACCAACTCCTAATGAGATTAGTGTATTCCTCAAGCCTCATCAGAGAAGCTTTTTTTTTTTTTTTAAGTAAATGAAGACTAAGATAGAGGCTCACAGTGGTCAAGGCACAAAAAGAAGAGATTGCAGAATTCTCAGCCATAAATGGAACATCTACATCACAGCTCATCTGCTCAGGAATCACTGAAGAAGAGGGAGTTGAAATATTATAGAGCCAGAAAAAGTGTTTGTATGCACATAGCAGAAGAAGTCTACCTATGAATCCATGGTGGTTGAGACATGCATAAGCTTAAGCCAGACAAAATTCCAACACGGAGGGAAGGCAGGCACTAAGTTCCATGCCTGGCTACAGATCTGTTGGCAACTAATCACTTCTGGAAGAGGGGGAATCGGTTTTCTTTAAAGGTGCAGACCCCTGTGAGCTGACAACTCTCCAGTGAAGGCCACACGTTCAAGAATGTACAAGCAGCACAAATTGGACCTGATAGGTTTAAGTAAAATGAGAGGACACAGTCGAGTGGATTAGGAAAGGGAGATGAATTGGGAAGGAGTTGGGGAGAAGGTAAGTATCAAAATGCATTGTATGAATTTCTCAAAGAACTAATAAAAATGAGAAAAATAAATAAAAAGGAATTATTTTCTTATGTCTCTTCAGAAAGCCTCCAACACTCATTTCTCCTTTTGAAAACTAATAGAATACAAAGTATTATTATATCTTTAATATAGATTTCCTTGATGATTGGATAAGTTTTCTTATACCAATTATTTGGGCTTGCTCTTCTCAAACCTGGCTATTCTACATTAGTTTGACATTATTTATGTGATAATCTATTGGATTTTTTTTTTCTCCAAATTTGTTAAAAGTGTATGGATATTTTTGGGTTTTTTTTGTTGTTGTTTTGTTTTGTTTTTATAATGATAAACATGGGGCCGGATGTGGTGGTGCACACCTTTAATTCCATCATTCAGGAAGCAGCAGCAGGGGGATCTCTGGGAATTTGAGGCCAGCCTGGTCTACACAGTGAGTCCAGGACAGCCAGGGCTACACAAAGAAACCCTGTCTCAAAAACCCCAAACACGACCTCTCCCCATAAAACAAGCAAACAAACAAAAAAACAATTATAAACATGTCTTTTGAGTCTACCCATTTAAAAAATAATTTGAAGTGAACTTATACACCATAAAAATGAAAATACGAATGCATTATATTCTGATTGAGCTAAATTCTGTAGTGCAGATATATTTTAAACAAAATAATTTAAAGGGGCATATGCAATCCTCTGCTAAAAGTAACTTCATCTAGAGCTAATGAACCCATGAAAGAAAAGGTATGCAGGATATACTGAATATAGATATATAGATATATAGAAGTTTCAGAAGTTTTATTATATGAAATACATCAGAGAAAAGATAATAAACAATTTAAAAAGATAAGTTGAAAGAGGGTCTCTTTCCTGAAATAGCACGATTTTAGATGGCATCTTAGGGAACATGAAATGAGTTTTCTTTTTCCTAATAGAACTGACTATTGGCCAGATGTGGTGACACTCCCTATGAATCCATGTGGTGACACACACCTGTAATCTCAACACTTGGAAGACTGAGGCAGGAGAATCGTGTGCTTTAGGACAGCCTGGGCTATATCCAGACCCTGTCTCAAAAAAAAAAAAAAAAAAAAGAAGAAGAAGAAGAAGAAAAAGAGGAAATCCAATGCCTTTATAGAAATCATTGAATAATAATTTACAAATGTAAATAAATCCCTATTGAGCACAAAATTCAGTTTTTAGTTGTTAAGAATTTTTTTTTTTTTTTGGTCCCCATCATCATTGATCATCATCATGTTAGAAAGTTAAGGACTTGGTCCCTGGAGAATGGTTTATGCCGAACCAAACAAGGAAGAAAGAGTGACATCTCTTCATAGCTCTCCTCCCTGTCTTCCATTGGATCAGGAGGTTGGCTAATCCCTAATGAAGAGTATAAAGGAGGAAACAGTGTTGAGAGTTTTACCAGAGGCCAAAACCAGTATTGGCTGGAAATGTATTTTTCTGCATTTTTGTAAAATCAATTGGAAAAATCTCTGTTTAAAAAATAGCGATTAGCTCACTGAAACTTACTCAATATGACTCCAGTGCCACACTTCCTGGGGGTGACCCGGGCATCCTTCTCACCATCCAGTTCACTCTGACTGGAGAGCTTGGGACTTCCAGCAAACAGAACCAAAGGATTCAACTCATTTCACCTAACAGTATATGGAAATGGCATCATATTTGTGCATTTTAAATTAGTTCTGTTTGAATGCCAAACTTCTTGGAAGTCAAAACAAACTTTTCTGTCTCTCATGTTTAAATTAGAGGTAAGTAGAATACATGAGAAATTACTAAATACTCTTACATTAGTATTTGAGCATTAGGAGATGTTTGTGATCTCAATGGGGACCGTGGGCTTCATGGTCAGCAGGTCAGCTTTTCCTTCGGTTTGCTGCTCAAGCAAATCTGGGCTCTCGGGAAAGCAACCTAAGCTAGAGGAGCATATAATACCCAAATTTCTGCCTTCCTGGTTCATCTTTTCCAAACAGTAATTTTATATAAAACTTTTCCTTATTAGCTGTGTGTGTGTGTGTGTGTGTGTGTGTGTGTGTGTGTGTGTGTGTTGGGGGAAAGACTCCTATTGTTTATCTACATATTTCAAAAAATTATATTTGAATGACCCTCTCATAAGAATATGATCTGATCTGAGAAAGCACAAAATAACAAGGTGTCATAGTAAAGGAAATGTGAGTGATTTTTGAGGCCCGCCTGGAATAAATGAGACCATGTCTCAAAAAACATGCTGAGGAACGGAGAAAACGTCTCAGCAAATAAATTCCTCAACACACAAATTTGAGAACCTACCTAAGTTCAAAACCACAGAAACCACTTTGTTCCCAGTGCTTCTAGGAAGATGAAAGCCTGGTAGGAGAAGCACCTCAGCTAGGTGAGGGTCAGCTAGCCTGCCATATGCAACATGAACAACCAAAGAGAAACTCTGTCTCAAAGAAGGTAAAATCCGACAGCAGCGGAGGGTGTCCTCTGACCTTCATCTGTCTGCTGTGACACCCACGTGTACAAGCTAGCACACACACAAATACACAAAAGATACATTGGAACACTATTTCAGAATCTTATTTTTATGAGTATCTAACAGATGAGAGGGGCTAAATGTTCTACAGAGAAAAATTGTCAAATGGGTATTAGCAATAGTCATTGCTAATATTTTAATGAATATGGATAAACTTGAAAAAATGCATTCTCATTTTGTTAAAATAAAATTTAAAACTTAGTTTCTTGAGGATGTTTCGTTGGGATACATGCTCTTTAGATGTCAGAGCTGTTATTTTACTACTTCCAAGATATTTAGGGTTCTGACTCACCTCTGCCCAAACCATCCCAGAACTCTAGCACAGCGGCTGCACAGGCACTGCCAACAGTTTACCCAAAACATAACACCCAGGCTCAGGAAGTGTTTCCTTGACGTCCAGAATTGAGGTTGACTGTTGGAGTTGTAACACAGCCACTTGTAAGGCTGGACTCTAGGAAAGTGAGCATCATAAAAGCTCCAAATGAATCTTCTGAGCACATCAGTCCTGCCAGCACTGTGGCTGCTTTGATTCACACCCCTCTCTTCCCACCCAGAATCAGGCTAAGCGAGGTTATTCTCAACAGGTCAGAAATTTTATTCCCACCTTTATCTTACAGTAATGAGGGACCTGAAGATCAGAGGACAAGACCAATTCTCAAAGCAGAGAAACTAGGTACAGAGGTTGCTGGGGATGGATGAGCCAGGCCTGCCAGCCTCAGATATCACTTGAGCAGACAGTCCTGTGCAGGTAGATTCTGGGACATGAAAGTAAGAGGGTAAGTCTCCCCACACTGCGTCTGAAAACTTACTGACAAGTAAATACTATAATAATACCTGGATTCATTTGAGGGAAAGGCAGAAACTGTGGAGAAATGAGGCTAACGTATTTTTTTTAATGCCTACAACCAGAGACTCTCACTGGTTCTGGAGAGAGAGTAGAGTGAATTCAGATAACAGGAGCCATATCTGTAGCCACCCCCGACCCCTTGCTGGCAGATACCCAGGTAGAAAGACCCGGGAACGGCCATCCATCCACAGAACAGCAAAATACCAAAGGAGAAGATCTGTGACCACAGGAACCGATGAAGTGCTGTAACCTTGACATCACTGTGGTAAAAACTTTTAGGAAGACATGAACCCCTCAGAAAGGTTTGACAGACACACGCACTTTTCACACTAACAGGATCAGTGTTTGAACACATGAAACTCCCGCACCATCACCTCATACCTGTTTGGCTCACCCCGTAAACACTTTCACCAACTTCCTGACCGCTTGTGTTCCAGGGACCCGGAGGCTGTGCTGTTTAACATGAGTCTGGCGAACGAGAGCGCCTCACAGGAGTTCATTCTCTTAGGGTTTTCAGATCGGCCATGGCTGGAGCTCCCGCTCTTCGTGGTGTTCCTGGTGTCCTACATCTTGACCATCTTTGGGAACATGATGATCATTCTTGTATCCCGCCTGGACTCCAAACTCCACACCCCCATGTACTTTTTCCTCACTAACCTGTCCCTGCTGGACCTGTGCTACACCACAAGCACAGTGCCGCAGATGCTGGTCAGCCTTTGCAGCACCCGGAAGGTGATCAGCTACGGCGGCTGCGTGGCCCAGCTTTTCATCTTCCTGGCCTTAGGATGCACCGAATGTCTTCTCCTGGGCGTCATGTCCTTTGACAGGTTTGTAGCCATCTGTCAGCCTCTGCGTTACCCAGTCATCATGCACCAAAAGCGCTGCCTCCAGTTGGCAGCTGCATGTTGGGGCAGTGGCTTCAGCAACTCAGTATTGCAGTCCACGTGGACCCTTCAGATGCCACTGTGTGGTCACAAGGAAGTGGATCACTTCCTCTGCGAAGTCCCTGCCCTCCTCAAGTTGTCCTGTGTGGATACGACGATAATTGAAGCTGAGCTATTTTTCATGAGTGTTGTCTTCCTTTTAATCCCCGTGACTCTCATCCTCATATCTTATGCTTTTATTGTCCAAGCAGTGTTGAGAATAAGGTCAGCAGAAGGTCGGAGAAAGGCCTTTGGGACATGTGGCTCCCACCTGATTGTGGTGGTCCTCTTTTACGGCACTGCTATCTACATGTACCTGCAGCCTCCGTCCCCTGCCTCCAAGGACAGGGGGAAAATGGTGTCCCTCTTCTATGGAATCATCACCCCCATGCTGAACCCCCTCATCTACACACTGAGGAACAAAGAGGTAAAGGGAGCGTTCAGGAGGTTGATGACAAGGGTGTGCTTGATTAAAAAATAAGTGATGCCCAAATAATAGATAGCCCCATTAGTAGAAGTTAGTTCAGCCTATTAAATTATCTTGTTTTGTTCTATATTGAATTATTGTGATGATTTCCATAAAATAAAATCTTGCTGAGAGAGAACTATATAACATTCTGCCTCGTGGATGTATTCATTTCACACGCCCTGAGAAGTGCCAGTTTATGATTCCGCCAAACTGCTAATCCCACAAACATTTTTCAGGCTTCACATCATCTTTGTGCTTGGCAAAGTTTCTTAGACGACTCAGGATCTAAAAAAAAAAAAAAAAAGTTTTTGGATATTTTCCCCAGAAAGAATACATTTCAATACGCATTAATATTCTCATCTATGTGTAAAAATCAGAACTCTACTGTTCTACAGACATTTCTAGATCTAGCAGAATTCTGTGGTTACTGCTCCCTGATCAGAAGTACAGTTATGAGACTAGAGTGAAATTCCACATTAAGAACCAGCACTATACCCAATGCTACAATGATAATTTTTACAGTTTTAATCAAATCTTCGATTCTTTTATGTTTGTAGTTTCTACTTCCCTTAAAGTCTTACTCTCATTGACACAATTTCTCAAGACTTTCATCTTATAATTTAATAGTTTTTAAAAGATCATGATTTGGGACAACCTAATGATTTATATCCTGTATTGTTTGTTAACTGGGTTGATTAATTAGGAAAAGCAAAATAGCAATGTAGTTACACATATCTTCTTCATTCAGAATAATAATTAATTAAATGAGCACAAGCTATTAATGCTAATAGTATAAGTATAAATTTCAAGTAAGTTTCTTGTCAGGCATGAAGGCTTACACTTTTAACCTGCGTACTTGAGAACTGGAGGTAGACAGCTCTCTGAGTCTGAGACCCATCCAAATTACATAGTGAATTTCAGAACAGCAAGGAGTACCTAGTGAAACTCTACTTCAAAAACAAAAACAAAACAAAACAAACAAAAAAATAAATCCATGTGCTTTCACCTCGAAATTTAACATGCTGAAATACGAGAATGGTGTATTGGGTTTATTTGGAAAATTAGAATTTCAGAATAGAAAATAAATCATGGTTACTTTAATGAGTCACGAATCTCTGTAATTGGGTGACATGGTGAAAAAGAAAAGATCTGTTACACGACATTGCTCATTGAATTTTTTCTTTTTCATTTTGTAGCATAGTTTCACAAATCAACACCCAACCTTTTATGTACTAAGAATTATTTTATCAGCGGAGTCACTTATAACCAGGAGTAGCTCAGACTGACTCACAAAAGAGAAAGTGAGAGATTACAATAATTTTAAGAACTATTTTGGAGTCCATGTTAAAAGTCTATTCTCAATTCTCTTCATAATTCGCAAACATTTGTTTACAGTTTGTAAATATGCCTTTTTTTAACTAAAGAAGAATAAAAGTTCCAAAATTCTAAAAAAAAAAAAAAAAAAATCTTACTCTATCCCATCTACCAAAAAAAGCCTGTATTTTAAAATATGAATCAAACTTCTTTTGGGGATTTTAAACAATTTCCCCTGTATGTACATTTCTCTCCTTTAACCTTTAAAGTACTACTTGTGGTTTAAATGATTTCTCAGAAGTTCACAACACAATGATGCCATTCCTTATTTAATTAACTTTTTCTTATGAAGAAGAAAGCTTATTGAATCCTTATTAAATCCCTTGAGGTAGTAGAACATATTGTGATTTATACATCTTCCATATGGCTTCAGAACTCAGCAAGGTGCTGAAGAAATGTTATTTTATTTTTTTATGTGTACCGGTATTTTTCTGCTTGTATTTCTATGTACGGTGTTGCACGCAGCTAGTAAAGGCCATTGGATGCCCTGAAACTAGAGTTATAGGTCATTATAAGACACCATGTGGATGGTGGAAAATAAACTCCAGACCTCTGGACGAGCAACCAGTGCTCTTTGATTCCCACATGACCGCTCACATATCTCCACAACTACAGTTCCAGAAGACCTGGTGACCTCTTCTGGTTTTTTGGCCTCTGTGAGCACATATGAGATAACAAGGAGGGAAAATGCGAATACACATAAAAACAAATGATACAAGAAAGGACAATGGAATGAGAGAAAATTATCCTAAAGATGTAAGAAAAATAAAAGCAAAATCAAGAAATAAGCCAGTGAAATTCAACAAAAATTAATATAGATATATCTGTTTCGTTTTATATACTAGAACATTCTGAAACATGGTTGACAACAAATTCCGAAGGAACCTCACCTGGGAGAACGTACCGATGATAGCATTGTGGTGGTTGGTTTCTGTCAACTTGACAAAGCTTAAGCCTATCTTAAGTTTGTATGTTAAGCCATCTTCCTGTCCCCGTTTGCTTTGCTTTCAGCCTGGAGCAGGTACTACAAATAACTGATTAATTTATATAATTTTAAAAGTCGTATGAGCATTAATCAGCACCACATGGATGATGGGATTATTAAAAGCGGTAGAACTTATCTACTTGATTTAACGTCAACAAACACACCAAGTACACTGTCTGGTTTATCATTTTCATTTATCTGCATAATTTACGTTACAGGTAACAATCATGTCATGCAAGTATGTCATATTTTTATTGCATTTGTACAAAAACTTACCCCATATTATTAAAGCCCAGTGAAAAGAACCAGACTGCCATTGCATTCCAAAGTTCCAGAAGAAATACACTTTATAAATTAAACTTACTTTAGCCAATGTACAAAAATACATTTTTCATATTAATGTGATAATCTGTGGCATTTATAAGACATGGCTACTGAGTGATGCTCAAATCAGATTGAACATATTCCAAATGTGTGTGATGAAAACATTCAAGACCCTTTCTTCTAGCTTTTGAAATATACAGTATGAAGTTATCTTCAGTCACCCTCCTACGCAACAGCACACCAGAACATCTTACTCTTATCTAACCATAGTTTAACACCCACCCATCACTCCCCTGTTTGGTAACCAATGTTCTACTCTTGCTTTCTCAATCCAGTGTTTAGTATTCCACAAGTGAGGTGATGCGTTGCCTGTCCTTAGGTGTTTGGATCATTTCCCTTAGCGTAATGATCTCCAGTTCTGTCTGTGGCAAGAAGGCTCAATGGCAGAATAGCGCTCCATTGTGTATGCTGAAATACGTTAATCAGCATTTTTTTTTCAGCATTCATCACCTGATGGGCACTTCTGCCGCTTCCATCTCTTGTATTGTAAGCAGTATTACAGAGAACAATGGCTCTTCTCCCTGTTGACTATCCAGCAGTGAAACTTCCAGGTCTTGTGTTATTATTTATTAAAAAATAAAGAATAAGAAATTCACAACCCATGTCACTTTCAAACATGGCTGCTTTCTTCTACAAACTAACCTTACCTGCGTTGTTAGGGATTAAAGGTGTGTACTCAGGGCATGTCTGTATTCCAGTCAGATTATACTGTAATCTAGGGAGTGTCTGTATTGCA
Source organism: Psammomys obesus (assembly GCF_907164565.1). Classification (NCBI taxonomy): domain Eukaryota; kingdom Metazoa; phylum Chordata; class Mammalia; order Rodentia; family Muridae; genus Psammomys; species Psammomys obesus. The sequence continues at coordinate 530,275 of NW_026596287.1, read as the reverse complement.
GCCAGATCATAGAGACCTAGAAGGTCTTTGGATGTGATCCCTTACCAGAACAGCCATGTACTGGATTAAAATTCCATTTATCTTGATATAAGGATACATATGTAGAATGCTATTAAGAATTATGCTGGGTTAGTAAAATGTCAGTAGTAGATTCTCTTTTCCTGCTGGTCCTGGATCTTTGGATAGGTTTGGAGCACCAGGCATGATTTTCTTCTTGTTGAGCAAGACTTAAGTCCAATTAGAGAGCTGATAGTTGTCACCAAGATATAAGTACCCCCCTGAACTCTGTGTCTAAAGTGCACAGTATCTTCAGTAATAGGTTACCTTTCAACCTCTGCATAATATTGTACTGGACTTCTTGACTCTCTTGAGGGGATTTCTCATGCCTGTACTGAGTTTTTTTTGTTAGGTTTAGCTTGTGAAGGCAGCATTGTCAACCCAAAGAGTATAACTTCATTTAATCTATAGATGTATACGTAAACATACATTTTAGGTATTGTATGTAATTTTAGGTAAATAAAAATATGATTTATGGCTTTTTTCAAACATTCTTAGTATTACTTTCCCTGTTTCCTCCCTCTCCTGTAATGGCTTTCCACAGTTAAATCCATCAACCCGAGGTTTTCCATTCCTCATTTATATCACTTGTATCCTGCTACTCCCCTTTCTAGCATTCTTTCTCCTCCCTGCCCACTGTTCCCCCTCCATCTTGGTACCTTTTACTTCCCTGGTTGGGGCAGTTACTCAAGGCTATATAGTCATATCTCTCCTATGGGGAACCACAAATGAGAGAGCATATATGTTTGTCTTTCTGGGTCTGGGTGACCTCACTCAACATATTTTCTACTTCCATCTGGAAATAACATAACCAAGGAAGTGAAAGACCTTGACAAAGAAAACTGTAAATCTCCGAAGAAAAAGTTTGAGAAAGTCACTAGAAAATGGAAAGACTCCTCATATCATGGATGGTAGAATACTGGGAAATGATCACTCTATGCAAAGCGACTTACAGATTCAATGCAATCTTAATCTTATTCTTCACAGATATAGGAAAAAAAATTGTCCTAAAATTCACCTGGATCCACGCAAGGTTCCAAATAGCCTAAGCAAACCAGAGCAAAAGGAACAATACTAGAGGGTTTCTACATTAGATCTCAACATATCACAAAGCTATAATTATAAAAACAGTATGGTACTGGCGCAAACATGGGCATATAGACTAATGGAGCAAAACTGAAATCCCAAACAGGAGAACACGTAGCTACAGCCTTCTAATATTTGACAAAGATGCCAACTATGTCTTCAACACTGGAGGGAAATACAGCATTTTCAGCAAATGGTATTGGGAAATACATTCACATGTATGTCCACATGTGAAAGAATAAAAATAGATCCATACCTATCACCCTGCACAAAAATTAACTGCAAATGGATCAAAGAACCCAGTGTGAAACTTGAAACATTGAAAATTATAAGAAAAAAAAAGGCAGTATTCTTTTAAAATATATGTGTAGGAAGGGACTTTCTGATTTTGCCCAGAAATTAAAGCCAACAATTGACAAGAGGGACTTCCACATGTCTGAAAGTCTTCTCCACTTAGTCAATATACAAATAATCAACTGAGTGACTAGTCTGATCACAGAGTGGGAGAACAGTCTTTGCCAACTGTACTTCTGACAGAAAATAAATATCCAGAATAGATAAAGGATTCATAATACAGTCAAAGAAGGCAAACAACACATTCAAAACATGGGCTGTGAGTCTGAACATAGAATTTTCAAAAGAAGAAAAAATGGCTAAGAAATAGATTAAAATGTTAATCATCCTTCACAATTATAGAAAAATAAAATTAAAACCATTTGAGATGACACCTTACCCTTGTATGAATGGATAAGATCAAGAAAACAACTGACAACAAATGCTGGGAAGAATGTGGGGAAAGGGGAACCTTCATTCATTGTTGGTGGCACTGAAACCATGGTAGAAATCAGTGTGGAGAATTCTTAAAAACCTAAAAAAATAAATAAATTTCTCCTGTGCCTCAGCTATACCATGCCTCGGCATATGCCAAAAGGACTAGACATGATATACCATAGATATTTGCCCAACTGTGTTCATTGCTGCTCAAAACACAAAAACTTGGAAGTGGAGACAACTGCCTTATCTTCAACTGATGAGTGGAAAATGAAAATATACTATGTGGACATTATGAGATAGTTTTTCTGTAAAGAAAAATAAAACGTCACCTTTAAAAAATAGATCTGCACATATCGTACATCAAAAAGTGATATAAAAATATTAAACGTGTAAGGGGTTAGAGTTGACCTTGCTTTGTTGTTGTTGTTAATGATAATTGTAACCCATAAGATCAAGAGGAATTTGATAGGAGCTGGACTCGCTGCATAAAGGGCTTATCACGGAGCAAAAGAACATGAGGTTGGAACCCCGGTACCCATGTGAGCTAGAGTCAGTAGTGTGCGTCTGTCATCCCAGTGTTCCTGTGGAAGACGGAAGGAGGATCCCTGGAAGTCTGCGGGCCAGGTTGCCTGGAATGTTGGTATTAAAGAAGGAGAAAGGCTAGACACGTGTGTGTATGCATGTGCACGCACTGTCCCACCCCTCTCAGAGAGAGAGAGAGAGAGAGATTTAAGTCCTAAGATAAAGCTGAAAATGTAAATGTTTTCCCAATAAAACTCAGTGTTTAAGAATACATGCATATTTCTCTAGGCCAAGGACCTCCATGTCACAACTTTATATATGGGCTGGCAATACTTATGTTTTCTTGATGTTCCATGAGCATGGGAGATCTTTCCATCTTCTGATATTTTATTCAATATGGCACTTTCTCAGAAAATTGGGAATAGCGCTACCTCAAGATCCAACTCTACCACTCTTGGGCATATGCCTAAAAGATGTTCCACCATACAACAAGGGCATTTGTTCAGCTATGTGCATAGCAACTTTATTCGTAATAGCCAGAAACTGGAAACAACCTAGATGTCTCTCAGCTGAAGAATAGATACAGAAATTGTGGTACATTTACACAATTGAACACTACTCAGATATTAAAAACAAGGAAATTATGAAATTTACAGGCAAATGAGTGGAACTAGAAAAGATCATCTTGAATGAGGTAACCCAGACCGAGAAAGACATATATGGAATATACTTATAAGTGGATATTAGCCATATAATATAAGATAACCATACTAAAATCCACAGACCTAAAGAAGCTAAAAAAAAAGGATGACCCTAGGCAAGATGCTTACTTCTCGTTCAGAAGGGCAAACAGAATAGACACCTGAAGCAGTTGAAGAGCAGGAGCAGGACAGGAGCCTACCATAGATGTCCTCTGAAAGATTCCACCTGCCAGGAGATTGAAGCAGATGCTGAGACTCACAAACTTTGGACAGAGCCCAGGGAGTCTTATGAAAGAGTGGGGAGATAGAAGAACCCAGAGGGGACAGGGACTCCACAAGGACACCAACAAAGCAAACAAATCTGGGCTCACGAGGTCCTGCGGAGACTGATGCACCAACCAAGGACCATGCATGGTGAGGACTAGCCCCCTGCTCAGATGTAGCCATAGGCAGGTCAGTGTCCATGTCGGTTCCCTAGTAAGGGGAGCAGGGGTTGTCTCTGACATGGACTGTCTCTGACATGGACTCCTGCCTGCTCCCTGATTACTTCTCCCTGGCGATGGGGCCTTACTAGGCACAGAGGAGGAGGATGAGGATCCAGGCAGTTCTTACTAGGGTGAGATGGTAGGGAAGGAGGGCTCCCCCTTTCTGTGGACTAAGGAAGGGGAATAGTGGGGAAGAGGGAGGAAGGTTGGGACCGGGAGGAGAAGAAGGAGGAGGCTACAATCGGGATATAAAGTGAATAAATTATTTAAATTTTTTTTTAATTTTAAAAAAATACTTGTGTTTTAAAAAGCTTCCTTTTGTAGAAAAGTGAAAGATGATGAGAAGCAGTGAGACTCTAAAATGTTGAACAAATGAACCTGATTGTAGTGTGCATGCGTGTAACCCCATCCCCCAGGACACTGAAGCAGAAAGACTGCCAGGAGTTGAAGGCTACCCTGTACTACAGAAAGAGTCCCTCTCTCAAACAGCAAAAAGTTAGAATTGTTTTTTTTTTAAATGAAGAAGCGTTTTTAACGGTGGAGTTGCAGCCCAGTGCCAGAGATGAAGGAAAGAAGTCAGTTCTGAAAGGCAGATGCCACAGTAGTTTTAGCAGCTTAGTGAGATGATTTGGGGAAAGACACACAACGTCTGTGCTGTTTCAAAACTTGGTGGCCAGGCAAATCACAGTGAGGCAAAAGTCATCAAAAGCAGGTTCAAGGAATAAGATTCAAAGAATAAATGGATCCTTGATTACACATAATCAAAGTTGCCTTAGTAATGCCTTCTCTTCATAAATGCTACTGTGGTGACAGATTAAGTTGCAACAAAACAGAACATGTTTGAACACAGCTGCACTTAAGAGAGATGACTGGCAGAGATCCTGCTCCCCTTTCTGAAATGTTCTACGCTGTAACATTATTTTGTATTAACATATTAACACATAATCTTTGGGCTTCATTGCTTTATTCCATACCAAGTTTTGCATGCTACACTATTCCCATCAATTATAAACTTGAATGTGTTTGAAATGAGGCTAAGTGTGAAAAAAAAAAGGCTGAAATGGAAAAAATAAAAATAAGATTGTTCTGAATTATTTTCTCCTGGTTAACCATTTTTCTACTTCCATTGTTTCTGCCCCTATGGACCTCATTTTTCTTTTCTTTTTCATTTCTCAGAGGGACTAATTATCTCAGAAAATTTTTGAGAGCATCAAATTTACTAGGTTTTTTCTCATAGTTTCAGAAAATTCTAAATTAAGATATGATTACACAAGCCAATAGGTAGATCTAAGTGTGAAGCGGGTCATGTGTGCCAAGAATTAAGCTGAAAAGCAGAATTCCTGTGATTTACTTGTAATTGTTCACCTTTGTATTCATTTTCAGCTAACAACAAAAACAATATACCATGCTTATAAAAATATCTATAGTGATACCACCATTGTGCCTAGTCAAAATATTCCTTTCTCATCAGTATGATTAATGATGCTAAGGTTAAATGGCATTACTTTAGTAATGCTCATATTTAAGATAAATCGCTTAGCATGGTAATTTTCATATGGGTTCTATTTCTATGTGAAAAAAAAGTACCCAGAAATAGTCAGTAAAATTAGTAGGTAACTAATAAGAATTATTAAAATTTAAATATATCTTAAATGTATAATGCACCCTTAAACATGCTATCTCTTCTATACCAACTAAGATTTCCAACACTAAGGAGAGATATGTAAATTTATCTCCCTTAAAAGTCACTGGCTGCTAAGTACAGAATACATGCTTGTAATTTGCATTTGTCCCTATATTGTTTCCTTGTGACCTTGACAGCAGAGTGATCTAACACTGTTCTGTACTTCCTTTTAACTTAAATGGGTTAATCTGTTCTAGTATCACTCAGATCATAATTTTTTATATCACTTTAACCATTTTATATCAAATTACAAATAAGGAAGTAAAATTATTTTTAATATATTTTTGTGTTAATTCTAGATATCAAATGAAATCTTTCTCATTTTAAACTATCTCCCTCTTTTTAAAGATTTATTATTTATACAGTGTTCTCCCTGCATGTGTGCCTCAGGGCAGCAGAGGGCAGCAGATCTCACTATAGATGGTTGTGAGCCACCATGTGGTTGCTGGGAATGGAACCCAGGACCTTTGGAAGAGCAGTCAGTGCTCTTAACCACTGAGTCATCTCTCCAGCCCACTATCTCCCTTTTTATTTTTTTAATTTAATTTTATTTTTTTCTTATCAGTTACATTTTATTAACTCTGTGTCCCAGCCGTGTCTCACTCCCTCATTCCCTCCCAATCCCACCCTCCCTCCCTCCTCTCCACCGTGCCCCTTTCCAAGTCCACTGATAGGGGGGGACCTCCTCCCCATTCATCCGATCCTGTTTTATCAGGTATCTTCAGGACTGGCTGCGAAGTCCTCCTCTGTGGCCTAACAGGACTGCTCCACCCTTGGGGGGTGGGGAAGTCAAAGAGCCAGTCATTGAGTTCCTGTTAGAAATAGTCCTTGTTCCCCTCACTATGGGAAACCAATTGGTTACTGAGCTACCACAGGCTACATCTGAGCAGAGGTTCTAAGTTATATCCATACATGGTCCTTGGTTGAATGTCAGTCTCTGAAAAGACCCTGTGCCCAGATATATTTGGTCCTTGTGGAGCTCCTGTCCTTTCCCCATCATACTAACTCCCCTTCTTTCATATGATTCCCTGTACTCTGCCGAAGGTTTGGTCATGAGTCTTTGTATCTGCTTTGAAAACACTGCTAGTTAGAGTCTTTCAGATGAGCTCAGTAGACTCCTGTCATACGTTCAATGCACATCCCATCTGTCTTTCTAAAGGAGGATTGATCATCTTACCCCATGTCCGCTCTCTTGATTATCTTTTTTAGGTGTATAGATTTCATTATGTTTGTCATATCTTATAGGTCTATATAAGTGACTATCTCCCTTTTTAATAGATATGTTTTAAATAGAAAACATTCCACTAAACTTGTTGCTATGGATCTTAAAATTGCATAGAAATTTAACTAGAATGCCTGCTCAGATGTAGCTCATAAGTAGCTCAGTCTCCATGTTGGTTCCCTGGAAAGAGGAACAGGGACTAACTCTGACGTGGACTCAGTGGCTCGCTCTTTAATCACCTCCCCCTGGGTGTGGGGCATCCTTGCCAGGCCACAGAGGAAGACAATGCAGCCAGTCCTGATGAGACCTGATAGACTAGGGTCAGAGAGTAAAGTAAGGGAGGAGGACCTCCCCTATCTGTGGATGAGGGGAGGGCAATACGGGGAGAAGAAGGAGGGAAGGTGGGACTGGAATGAGATGAGGGAAGGGGTTACAGCCAGGATTCAAAGTGAATAAATTGTAATAAATAATAAATAAAAAAGAAATTTAAATAAATAAATTGGTGAGGATACCTAAATAGCAGTGCTTCTTTAATTGCATGAGTGAGCAAACAGTATACACTGTTTTCACAAGAGGAAAATGACATGTGTGTAGCCTTGTGCTTCTTTTCCTTGACTCTCTAGGTTCCATTCAGGATCAAATATGGGGTGGTCACTTCCTGTGCCTAATACTTGTTACCAACTACCGGCCTTGATTAAAATAGACTCCATCATCCATCAGGAAGACTTGGTTCTCTCTCTCTCTGTCTTTATCTCTCTCTCTCCACTTCAACACACACACACCAAATTTGATGTGGGCTGAGGGGGGGTAGTGGAACAGTAGTTTTTCCCATGAGACCATACAATCTCCCAATTCTTGTTAGCAATAATTAGCTAAGGGAATTTGGGTAGGAATGTTAGGAGTCCTTCATAGAGTAACCAATTCTATATCAACTTAGACACCCAGAAGATGTTCTTGCTTGTTAGACATGAGTGCTTAAATCCTTATGCACCACCCATGCTGGTGATCATCAGAGCCCCCTCAACTGCACTTTTCCTGGCTCCTCATATGGGCTGGAAGACTGCAGATGGGCTTCATGCTACAGCATGAGTAGCGTGAATCCGGTGTGCTCACCAACATTCTTTCTTCACCCAGGCTAATTCCGCTATGCTAGGTACTATTGGTCTTTGATTTAGCTCCTTTCTTATAGATTTCCGAAAACCGTCTTTCTCCTCTCTTGTCTATACTCCGGTAATTCCACTTGACTTCCAAGTTAAAGTCCCAGGAAAGAGAAGGAGCTGTGGTCATGGCAGTTCTGAGGGTGCTGTTAAGTTTGGTAAGTTGTTGATTCTGAGACCTGGGCCTCTAAATTACCAATGATCTGATGTTTGAGACCCTCAGGCTCTGGTCAGGACAGTCTAAACTTGATATCTTATTTCCAGAGGCTTGATCATATATTAAAAATCATGGCTAAATAGCATTTATTCTGTTTAGAGACTAGAGAAAGATTTGTGAGTGCTTCTATGGAGTTCTCCCCAAAATAAGTTTAGAAAATTTTGGAACCTGCTGAGTTGTAAAATCCTAGGGATAAGGATACTGATTATAATCTTGTATCATGTGAGAACTCTCAGGAAGGAATACTGAGTGGTGCTGTGACTTTGAGCTTCAGCATGGAGAACCTGTAAAAGTACAACATATTCATATTGAATCTTATAGCTTTGTGGTCACTGAATGCACAAAATGAGCAGTGGGTTTAGTCTGAAATATCCATCTCACTCTTAACTCTGGGACTTTTAATTCATTCCTTTGAACCACCTAAGTAGTAAAATCCATGCCAGGGCCTGACAAGGTAACTAGATAGTGACTGATATTAGAGCATTATTTGATTTTTTTTATAGAATATGTAAAATTTGAAGTATCTGGTCATGGATCCAGAAGTCACAAAACATGTAAATACTTGTGCTGTTTTTCAAAACAATGTAAAAACATTTAAATTCTAAGGTGAAGCAATGTTTAGAAGTCATTTCCTTAGATTCAGGTAAAGATAGACACAGAGATATTTAAAATAATATTTTAGACCAATAAAAGTTGTAATCATTTGCTGTTTATTGTCTGAAATGTAAGAAAGCCATCCTCCCCTGTAGGAAGGGCTAGGGAAAAACACAAGTAATTGGGTCAATGAGTTAGAATGGAACATTGATAACAACAGTCATATTTGAATGATCTCTGGTTGATTTAAGAGGCAAGGAAAAGGAAAGACTAGGGTTTATGTTCTTTTTTTACAGTCAATAAACACTCATGTCTGTGTGAATGTCATAGGAAAATTCTAAGAACTGTAGTCATGGAATAAAGTCATTGTCAGTCACAGTCACTTCCTTCTGATATCCAAGACTTCATTAGACTTATTCTAGAGTGCTCAAGGGTATCACAACAGTCTCATTCCCTGAACAAAATTATGATTTTTTTTTGGCTTCATCTTTGCCAAGATAGCTTCTTGCCTTACTGAATTTATAAATAAGACTCTTTATTAAACATGATGCAATAGGTCAAGACACATGAGATGAAGTCTCAACATTTTAATTCAAGTTTTGGTGCGTACATATTTAGTGTGGTTGCTGTACTACCTAAGTTTATGGTTAGAGTTTATGGTTTATGTCAAAGTTAAAGTTTATGATTAAGTTTATGGTTATGGTGAGGATGGCTATAAATAAAACTGCAGCTGTTCTATAACGTACTAGCTATATGAGTCAAAACTGGTTATTTGATCAGTCTCTTGACTTCAGTGGCTTAGTCAATATTGTTGAATAATCAAACTGTTGATCTCTTGAGAAGACTGAGAAAATGAAGTGAGCTACATTATCTCCAATAGTTAACATTATGCATAGTTCAAAACAGCTAAGTAATATTAGTCCCATTATTATTTAAGTGACCTCTAACACATAATTTATTTCCTTTTATATTTTAAGATGTTTACAACTTAAAGAGATACACCAAGACTAATAGGAAAAAAAAGACATGTATTCTACCATTCAGAATTAACTGCTATACCCTGTAGTCACAATTATAGCTTTTTAAACATGTTAAGCCCTCTAAATCCCAGAATTTGATGCACTCTTTCGTATCCATGCAACAATTCCCCAACAATTTATTGTAATGTTCTAAATTTCTATTTTTCAAGAGGAAGCAGTAAAGCCTTGCTGTCCTCATCATAAGCATGGCCTCTCAACTCTCAAAGCACTGTCTACCTAGAGATTATCAAATTATCACACCCACGCATTACAACTGGAGAAACTCATTGAAGCCTCTACTGTGTTATAACTTTGATAAAATTTCATTTCTAATATGTGTCAACATTTAATGGGCAAAATATTTTTGTTCTTTAGTGTACCCAACAAATATATTAGCTTCTAATAAAATTCACAATCCTGTAACTTTTTACTAACTGCTTAGAAAAATGTGAAAGAAATATTGGTTAACTTGCATCACACAGAATATTTGCCCTAAGACATAAATCCACTGCCAAAAACCTGAGACTATAAAATGAGATAGAAGATATAAAATCTTTTAGTGTGATGAAATCAAGATAGATAAAGAAAATATTCAGTGTAGATTTTCTAGAGGTAAGGTTCGCTTTAAGTATAAAGCGTAAGAAGAGGAAAAGACTGTTAAGGAGGTGTTCAATAGTCACTCACGATGGGCTCTGGGGCTTTTCTTGTCCTTTCAATCTTTGTGGAAAGGCTTTCCCAATGGGAGAAAAGTCTCCTAATGCCACACCACACTGATGTAAGCTATAGTTTTATTATAGAGGCAAAACAGTATGAAGAATGCACAAGTGGTGATGTACATTATTTGCTATCTTGTCTGACACTGGGTATTAGGATCATATTTCATGCAGCAGGATGGATGAGACGCATGGCTATAGATATGAATAATGGCAAGATAAGCTTCTTTCCAACATTTTGCTCCGTCACTTCTACTCTCTTGGGTTTGGATTGAATTCTAGACTTCTTAGGAGTAATGAGACAGTATTCAGAAGGAGATTTCACCTGACGGGACATCCATATCTCTCTTCTAGGACCAAGCCCCTAGCCTCTCTACAGGGTATGGACTAGTAGGACAATTCGGTATTACCCTATTTTTTAAAATGATGGAAAAAAATTTAAGTGTTGGTTCCTTTGTAAAAGAATCAGTCGTTTTTAGAGACTGGTTTTTATATAGCTCAGTTTGGCCCACAACTCACTGGCCTTGAACTCCTGACCTTCCTGTGTCTGCCTCTGGGGTGCTCAGGTAACAGGCATTCGCCACCAGGCGTGGCATCAATTACCTTTTGTAAACAATATTTTACAGCCAGCTGATGAAAAATAGTGATTCAAAATGCTGACAAATCAATAGAAGCTGGAACTTTAAAAACACAAATTTGATGTTTTTCAGACCAAATGATGATTTATATCCAGAATGATTTATATCTGACTTTAGGTCAGATAGCCAGCATTTCTGAAGAGATTCCCGGTACTATTTTACCATTCATTCTATTTTAAGAAATCGTATCTGTGACCTTCACCAACACTGGTCTTTCTCTTCCTAGGTAACACGTGGTTGCAGGTGATGGAAAAGGACAACACGAGTTCTTTTGAAGGCTTCATCCTCGTGGGCTTCTCTGACCGCCCTCACCTCGAGCTGATCCTCTTCGTGGTGGTTCTCTCCTTTTATCTGCTCACTCTTCTTGGCAACATGACCATCATCTTGCTTTCAGCTCTGGATTCCCGGCTGCACACACCCATGTATTTCTTTCTGGCCAACCTCTCATTCCTGGACATGTGTTTCACCACAGGCTCCATCCCACAGATGCTCTACAACCTCTGGGGTCCAGACAAGACCATCAGCTATGTGGGTTGTGCCATCCAGCTGTACTTTGTCTTGGCCTTGGGAGGGGTAGAGTGTGTCCTCCTGGCCGTCATGGCGTATGACCGCTATGCTGCTGTCTGCAAACCCCTGCACTACACCGTCATCATGCACCCTCGTCTCTGTGGGCAGCTGGCTTCGGTGGCATGGTTGAGCGGCTTTGGCAATTCCCTCATCATGGCACCCCAGACTTTGATGTTGCCCCGCTGTGGGCACAGGCGAGTGGACCACTTCCTCTGTGAGATGCCAGCACTGATTGGCATGGCCTGTGTGGACACTATGGCCTTGGAGGCGTTGGCTTTTGCCCTGGCTATTTTCATCATCTTGGCACCGCTTATCCTAATCCTTATCTCCTATGGTTACATTGCCCGAGCAGTTATTCGGATCAGGTCAGCTGCTGGACGAAAGAAAGCCTTCAACACCTGCAGCTCCCACTTAATCGTTGTCTCTCTCTTCTATGGTACCATCATCTATATGTACCTCCAGCCTGCAAACACTTACTCCCAGGACCAGGGCAAGTTTCTCACTCTTTTCTACACCATTGTCACTCCCAGTGTTAACCCACTGATCTATACTCTGAGGAATAAAGATGTCAAAGAGGCCATAAAGAAAGTGCTAGGGAAGGGAAGCACAGATGTATAGCTATGAATGATTGCATCTGGGGACTGCCTTTCTACCCACCTTCTTTACGAACTGTCAGACCTAAGGAGTGGTCTAGGGCTACAGAAGAAGAGATACTTGATGAGAAAAGATAGGGTGAGAGGATATGATACTCCTGCGAAATTGCGTCTTCTCAAGTTTCTTTGACTCAGCATTCATCACCAAGGAATTCTAACCTGGTAAGATAACAATATATCCTTGCAAAATGCCAGTTGGGAATGGCATCATCACTTTTTAAAAATCACAATGACTGTGCCTAGTAGGTCCTTAACAAACATGAAAAGGGAGATCTTATAAATAATGCAAAAGAAACACTTGTGGTTTTGTTCTTTTTTTTTTTTTTCTAGAAAACTGAAATGTGCTTTTCTAGTGCCAAATGCCTACCCAAGAGCCAAAACAAATAGTTCAACTACCTAGCTTTAATGTCTCCAGCACCACCACTGGCTCACAGAGCCTATGTGTTTTCAGTCACCTACATAAGTGACCTTAATGATTCATGTTTGACTTTCAAGCGACAGAGACTAAAGGAGAAAACATGTAAAGCAAGATTAAGAGGAGAAAGTTCTTAACATTTCACCTACCGGTCAACGCCAAGAGAAGGCAGAGGGGTCTTCTTGCTTCAAATGATTAGTTTTAGTTTTCCATGTTCACATATATTATGAACAGGACTTGAACTGAGGAAGAAAAGACATGAGACGAATTGCGGGGATTGTTGTAAGACCTGTGACTGGTCATTCTCTGCATATTGCTCTGTTCATGTTGACGTTACCAACGGCAGGGCCTCCCTGCCGTCATGGAGATTAATTTGAGCAGTGGACATTGTAGCTGTTTAGATACTGCTGCAGGCTCTTGTGCCTGGACACTGCATGCCCAGTTGGTGGTACTGTGTTAGAAAGTTGGGGAACCTACGGGGAAGCGGAGCTTCACTAGAGGAAGTAAGTCACTGAGAGCTGGGTTTCAGGCTTTACAACCTCACCCTACTTCCTTGTCCACTTTCTGCTTCCTGTTCTTCCTTCCGGCATATGAAGACCTGAGGAGCCCAGACACACATTCCTGCACTGTGATGCTGCTGCCAGGCCCTCCCGCTCCATGCTGGAGTGTTAACCCCTCTTAAACTGTAAGCCAAAACAAACTCTTCTTGGTTTGCTCTATTATTTACATTGACATCAATGTCACACAGTATGGCAAGGAAGAAATTAAAAGATAAAATAGATATTTCTATATATACACTAATTTTGCAAGCTCTTTAATGGAACTCCAGATGAATTCATTTCCCATGAAACTTATTTTGTTTTACCTCTTTCTTATCTAAAATATTTAAGATCACTGTAATAGGCTATAGGAACTAACAATGTGAGAACTCATGAGGAAAACATTACTATGCTTTACTAACATTTTCACAGTCCGATTATTTATATAATAATGGGCAAAGAACGCTACTTTAGGCATAGAGTAGAATAAATTTAAAATACCGTGATTGTCCTGTCCTTTTATGAGCATTGTAGAATACCACCGAAAATAAAATATAAAAGCATTTTATGTTATGCCCTTTGAGTCCTTTCTTTCACTAATCAAGAGTCATCTTTACCAACTGATATTTTAAATCCACAGGCATTTGGGTCAAAATGATCCTCAGGTTTCTGTCTACTGTGCACAGTTTTGCATGTTACTTTGCTCTGCTCTTCAACTTCCTCCGAGAGAAATGGATTAGCTTGCATGCCTCTGCGTCCTTATGTTTGCATTTGCTTTGATTTTAAGTGTAGAATTGTGAGAAATAGCTTGTTAACTACTTGCCACATTGTTTACTTTCTCATCCTGCTATGAGGTGCAAAGGCCCTGAAAACAAGTTCTAGGTCCTGAAACAAAACACTAAAATGTCACACACATCATCACTGCATTGACTTTCCATTCTCTAGTAAGAAGAAAAAGATGAGCAAATAGGGAGAACCTCTTTGCAGTGATAGCTGTGTATTTAGAAAGCATAGTAGAGCATGGGACCGTTGGCAACAGGGAAGGGCAACATTGAGCCAAGCCTCAGAAAGTGCATCCCGGCAAACTTCTATGTGATAGAGATGAGGAGACACCAGGTCAGACACTGATGAGAGTGTTCCCAGCAGAGGGAGCAATCTGTGCAAAGTTTGGATGAGGATGAGGAAAATGAGAGAAAAAGAAAAAAAAAGATGAAGAAAGTGGGAAGGAATTAGGAAGAGGAACCACCCTGGAAAGGAAGGTGTTTACAGAAGGAAAATGTGAGCAGTAGTGTGAAATAAAGCTAAAGGACCAAAAGAAGTGGGACCTGGAAACCAGCCCTTAGGCTCAGTCCTGTGAGAACCAGCAAAGAGAAAAAGCAGAGTGACTGCATGGACTGTGAGAGGAGAATGTGTGTAAGAAGAGGGGGAACATCTGAGGGCCAGTCAACCAAAGTGAACCATCTGGTGAAAAAAAAAAAAAAAGAACTGCAAAGAAGAGCAGAATATGGGAGTAATATAGAAAGAAGTTGTAAGAGACCATTTTTTTTAAGCTGAGAGAAATTATAGTATATTTATAAGAGAAAAAGGAAAGTATGACTTAGTCACAAAATAATAACATAGATAGGAAAGAAAATTGCCAAGAATAGAGATTTAAGTATGTGATGGGGGGAAAGAGCCAAGAAAGGGAATGGTTGGCTCTGAGTGGTGGGAATTGTCCACAGCCTAAGAGGGAAAGCACAAGCCTGAACACACATGTGGTTGTTCCGGCGGATGAAAGCTTGGAAGCTTGTGTGCTCTCTCTGATTTTTTTTTCTCACCGTGAAATAAGATTATGGCCACAATTTTAATTATAAGCTTTTAAACATATCTGAGTAACAATTTTAAAAATGGTGTAGTACTCCTTAAAAGTTTTAGGAAGACATTGACGCAGTGGAAGAAGGGGAGCCACGTGGCATCAGAGACGAGGCCATGTGACATTATGACTGGATCACAGATTCTCAGCAGTCATGGTAAAAAGAACATAAAAAGCTTCCATTTCAAGCTGCTATGGATGAGAACACATGTGGGGGGGGCATAAGCTTTAAAATAGACAATATGGGTCTTTCAACATGACTCGGCAGGTGGAGGTGCCTGCCGCCACCTCTGATGACCTGACTTCAATATTCAGGATTTATATGATAGAAGGAGAGAAGCAGCAACCACTATTTGTCCTCTGACCCCCCCCCCCACACACACACACGGTACACAGGATAATACATATATATCTACACACATATAGAGACAATAAATAAAACTGCAGTAAAAATTTTAAATAGCATATTTTAAAGCCACTCCAATTAAAAAGAAGAGGGGATTGTGTAAGTAGATAATACAGGAAAGGTTTGAAAAAATTAAAAATCCATCTCCTATGATTTTAGAGCTGACCTCTCTTGCACTGTCCACCCCTGTCTAGGGCAAATATAGTTTTATTCAAATAAACATTTCTTGGTGATGTCTGTTTTCTGTCTTTACAGAAATAGAAAATGAAAAGCAAATCAATATTCATATGGAACCAGAAAAGACCCGATAAGCAAAACAATCTTGGGCAAAACATATGATAATAGAGGGATTGCCATTCCAGACTTCAAGATACATTGTAGAGCTATAATAATGAAAACAGTGTGGTGCTGGCACAAACAGAAATATGTTGGCTAATGGAATATGATAGAGGACCAAAACATGAGTACACGTAACTACAGCCATCTGATATTTGACAAACATGCCAAAAGCATGAGCTGGAGAAGGAAACATGTTTAACAAAAGGTCCTTGGAAAACTGGATATCCACCAGAAGAACAAAAATACACTCATATCTATCACAGTTCACAAAAATGAGCTGCAGCGGGAGCAATGGTTCCAATGTGAACATGAAACACTGCATCTAATAGAAAACGTAAGTGCTACCCTATAAATAGGTATAGGAAAAGACTTCCTAAATAGGGCTGTATTGGCTCAAGAATGAAGACCAACAATTGACTAGTAATATCTCATATTGCTATTATTTTTAAAACCTGAAGATTCATTCCCATTTCCAGGTCCTTAACAACTAGTTTTCTGGACATTTAAGAACCATTACATTGCTGGCACTGCTGGTGTGAGCATGGGAAACCCTGGAAATGTGAGAGAGGAGAGCTGGTCCTGCCTCCCGCCAGCCACACCTGAGGCATGTGTGCAGAGCTGCCCTGCCCCTCACTAGAGCTATGCAGGAGAGCTGGTCTTGGATGGCTGTGGCCCTCACAGGCTTCCTCATATTAGAGTGCTGGCTGCATCCCTCACAAGAGAGGTGCAGGAAAACTGCTCCTAATGGTGTGGGTGCAAGACAGCTGGCAGGCTGACCAACTCAGCTACCACCCAGAGCTTTGAGGTGATCTATGCCAACATCCACAAGCCGCTGGAGCATGTAAAGGGCCTGTCCTGCAGATCCGTAGCTTCGGGATCTCCATGACTCTGAGCAACCGCAGGGTATCCATGAGTCTTTAAAAGGGTCCAGTAACTAATGTTATAGAAGAAGCCTTGAACCAGACTAATGACTCATGGATATCACTGTTTGCAAATAAACTTGTACTATGTGACACACCACAAATTCCAATGCCACTACAACAAACGAATATGTGATGGATAGCGAAAGGCGGAGGAATGGATTGGTACATGCAAAGAAGGCTGCACTTGGTAGAAGAGCAGGTTATTGCCCAGAGATGGCTTTTTGGTTTTTTGTTGTTGTTGTTGTTTTGTTTTTTAATCTTTATTTTTATTTGCTTTGTGGGGGGGGTGAACTATAAAGGTGGAAGGCAGGTATGAAAGGACTGGGAAATGAATGAGATTGGGGTAAATGGTGTGAAATTCCCAAAGATTCAATTTAAAAAATTATGTTAAAAAAAAAAGAACTGTTAAATATTTAAAACTTATTCATCCTGCTCCATTCTGCAAATTAAAGGCTTGTTAAACACCTTTTCTTCTCCTCTCAAAATTCTATTTCCTGGGCTTTCTGTGTAGATCTAGTGGTTGACTGCTTCCTATCAGGCAGGAGGAGATGAGTCCATTTGTTTCTCATTTTGCTTTCCACTGACATAACCCTCTGTTCCCTTCAGAGTGCCCTAGCAAGTATCCAAGAAGAACCCTTAACTTTTCTCTTACACAAACCTGAACAGGCATAAAATACTTAAGATTACGTTTAGACTATTTGGGTCACTATTTCATAACTGACATTGTTCTATTTTTTTTTCTTCTATCACTATTTTTTTTTACTCAACAACATCACACTTGAGTAATTCTAGCTCCTAATATTTATAACTCGGTCCGTTCCCTACAGAGAAAATATTTTTCTCCATATTTTGTCATTACAAAGATTTCTTTATACCATCTTTACATACCAGTAATTCATTTTACAAGTTACATTTCCATAAGCAAAAATTGTTAGGGTACTGGACATGCTCTATAAAGATTGTCCTATTTACTTGGGCAAGGCCAGTGCACAATATTTTGTGAGTAGTCTTTTTTCCTTCAGTAACACTGGTAACATGAAGTGTGGTTGATTTCTTTTCCTTATGTGACAGATGACTTCTCATTATTACTTACCTCTATTTCCTTGACTATTTGGAAAATTAAAAGCTGCTAATGTAGATTTGCAATCTGAGTCCTATATTCAGATGGTCAGCCCTTTTCTATTATATTATCTACGGTTGCTGAAGTAATAAGACAGGCATGCTTTATTTTTTCATACTTATTCATTTGAAAACAGTGACATGAGGCTGTACATAAAATAAGTCTTGATTAGAAAAGATTATTGAAAAATATAAATCAAGAATTTTAAGCTTGCCAAAACCGTAAGAAATGGCAGTGAACATGGAGAAAGCTTACCTAAGCAAAACCTGTGAAAGAAAATAATCATTTGGCTATGTAAGAAACAAAAGTATCCTCCTATGAACTGAGGTAATAAAATCATTTCCAGAGGAAATTCATGAATGACCACTGTATAAACATGGATCACAGATACAATTGCAGATCAAATGCACAATTCTCTGTGGCTTTACAGCATTCTCTTGGCTCCTTTACAAAGGGAAGCAAATTCCTACCCTGATGGCACAAAACTGAATCTTTACAACATAAAATGTTTTAGTCCCTATTGTCATTCTCTTTTGTCTTGGACACAGTTGGGGAGAAGGTCCCCAGGGAAAGAGCCTGGCAGAACAGAATGTGAGCGAGAGCAAGGGTGATTCAGAGAGCCCCACTGGGTACCATCCTTGGTTGTAAGAAGGGTTGCTCTCATTTGAAGAAGCAGGAGCACAGAGCAGCATGAGGAATCTCCCTCTAGTCTCCCTGTGCAGTCCTGATGGGGAGGACTCTGAAAAGGGCAGTGAATGCCCCCTCCACACTGCA
Organism: Psammomys obesus; assembly: GCF_907164565.1. NCBI lineage: Eukaryota > Metazoa > Chordata > Mammalia > Rodentia > Muridae > Psammomys > Psammomys obesus. Next base: position 511,818 of record NW_026596287.1, on the reverse strand, counting down.
ACGCCTGAAAATGCAGGCTCCTGTTGCCCGCAGGACTCCTATTCCCATATTTTCTGATTTATTCCTGAGTGAAGATCTCATGACTTGTTCCTGGAGAGCAGAATAAGGGGGCAGAGAACACTTTGCCATATCAGGTTGATGTTGAAGAGTTTATGAAGACCTTGTTGGGTCCACATGCTTTTTCTAATTTCTAATTCAAAGTTCCTTGAACTAACAAACACATACAAACCATCCTGACCTAAGGCTCCGAGTGAGGTATGTAGAACAGTTTCTTAAACCACTGTGTAAGACTTGCTGGGAAAAGATGAACTGAAATTTGGGGGCCTTGACCATGTATCCTATGGCTTGCATTCCATTTCTGCACTTAGAGAATTTTGACTCAGTCTTGGTTCTTCGTTCCATTCACCTTTCTTACAGTGGGTACCTGGCAGCACTTGTTTGTTCTCTACTGGAAAACGAACTTGGGAGCAGAGAAGCCTCATGATCCAACCCAATTGTTGCCTACAGTTTATAAAACGGCAACTGTGAACCTATAAATTTAGTGTTGCTCACAGCCTGGTCTTGGTGCAAATAGAGAAAACATGAACAACTTTGATAGTTTTTAAAGCTGAACTGTGATGTTGGAGGAAGAAAAAAAAAAAAAAAACCTTATCCTTATTCTTATACCCCAGCTGGAAAAGAGAAGCTCAACATAGGATTTCAATTCTTTTCCTGCTGAGAGTGTTGAGAAAGGCTGTCTCTGCAAAGATTGCAGACAGAACCCTATTCAGGAGCAGAGAAATTGCTTGTGTGTCCCTTCAGGTTCTAGGTTTAGACAGTGACCTACAGTTACCAGGTAGATACTAGCTGGGCAGCCTCTGCGCTAGAACTTTCAGAGACATGGGGTTCTGAGCTTGTTTCAGGTGTTAACAAATCCTTTCATTTTTCACACAATGATAAAACTAGCAATTCAAGATGCTTAAACTTACTTAATGCAAAAGGATACTTCAGTTTTTACTCAGACAAATGTCATTTTTATAATGGATTTAATCAAGATGATTAAGTGTTTCCAGAATGGGAAAGTTCGACCCTAAAGCGAGAAAAGTTCAATATAACTCTTAGAGGCACTGTATTCTCCCTCTTCAGCCCTTTATTTTTACAACTTCCTGTCCTTCCCAGCAATAACCTGTCCCTATTTAGCTCCCTAACTGCTGAGCATCATGGGCAGATATTACTTCCACTGGCAAATGTCACCACACAGTGGATTCAGAACGACAGGAGAAAGCTCATTGCTTTTGTAATTACCAAAACTTAATATGGGTGAGAAGTAAATTGTCTTCTTATCAGCCAGAGCTTCTCAGAGAATCAGGTTGGGGCTGAATTCTAGCAATTAAATGCTACCGAAAAGGCCACTGACCCAGTACTTGTATCTTTATAATGAGACAACTTCTGAATAATATTTGAGATTATTTAATTCATCAGTATTTAGGTAGGGAGAACTTGCAGCTCTTCATCTAAACAAGAACATTACTAAAGTTGATGAGTTTTATTACTGATAGAGCAAAATAGTGGAATAAAGCTGGAGATCTTTGCAGAAACTGCAGCATAGTGTCACCCTCAGTTCTACAAGCTTGAGGGTATTTTACAACACTGGAGAAACTCAGGAAATCCTTAGTTGTGACGTCTCTCTTTATCCAAGCAGTCCACACCAGAATTCCTACCAATAGCGATATTTTTCCTCCTTCCTTTCTTCAACCCTTTCCTTCTTCTTCTGTCCTTCTGTTCTTCTTTAGCTCATCTCTCCCTTGCTTTTCCACTTTCTTCTTTAGTTACATGCCCCATTTTTATTTTCTTATTCTTTTGTTTCTTTATTTCTTTGTAGATCTAGATACTAACCTATTAGATGTAAACCTGGTAAAATAAATTCCCATTCTGCAGGCTGCTTCATCATTGCAATGATGGTGTCCTTTGCTGTATAGAAACATTTTAGTTTCAGGAGGTCACACTTATTAATTGTTCACGTAATGTCGGTGCCATCAGGGTGCTGTTCAGAAAGTCCTTTCCTATGCCAATGAGTCTAAGGCTATCCCTTTCTCTCTTCTTTCAGGGTCAGCGTGTCATAGAAGTCCCTTTCTCTCTTCTTTCAGGGTCAGCGTGTCATAGAAGTCCCTTACTTTCTCTTCTTTCAGGGTCAGCGTGTCATAGAAGTCCCTTACTTTCTCTTCTTTCAGGGTGAGTGTGTCATAGAAGTTCTTGATCCATTTGGAGTTGAGTTTTGTGCAGGTGAGAGATAAAGATCAAGTTTCATTCTACATGTAACTATCCTATTTAACCAGCATTTTTGGTTGAATATGTTCTATTTCCTCCAATATGCACTGTTTGTTCTCTTTGTCAAAACTTAGGTGGCTGTAAGAGTGTGGGTTTAGGTGTGGGTCCTCAATTCTATTTTATTGATTGACATGTCTGTTTTTAGTGCCAGTGTCATGCTTTGTTATTAGTATAGCTCTGTTGTATAACTTGAACTCTGGTTAACAACAGCAGTTTGTAATACTGATAGTGAAAAAATGTAATGGAGATTATGACTGAATATTCTCACTAGTCGCTCTGTGGGAAGTACTACAAAGAAAAATTAACCAATGGCAAAGAATTAAAGAACAAACCTTACAAATTTATCTAAGTCAGGAATTTGCTTTTTAAATTGTAGCTTTCGGTTGAGAGGTGTGGGTGCGGGCACGGAAACTTTAGAAATACCTAGGTAACTGCTTCAGCGGTGCTTTGAACTGTGTAATTTCTTATGCTACACTAATACCAATTATGTAAATATCTTTGAAAGGGTGGTAAAATGAGAATATGTAATTTAATTAAATTTAATTAAAATTTAATAAAAATTTAATTAAAATTAAAATTTAAATATGTAATTTAATAAACATCTGGTTTTGAAGAAATGGAAAAGCTAATAAATACATGTTAAACATACAATAGTCAATATGTGTGAACTGACTTCCTGAATTTGTGTATTTCAGGAACCATAAGTTAAAACACTGATCATGAGTTGGGCAAACGAGAGCATCATAGAAGAGTTTGTTCTCTTGGGTTTCTCAGATCAGCCATGGCTGGAGTTTCCACTCTTTGTGGTCTTCTTGACTTCTTACATAGTGACCATCTTTGGGAATCTCAACATCATTCTGCTGTCCCGTTTGGATCCCAAACTCCACACGCCCATGTACTTCTTTTTGACTAATCTATCAGTCATAGATCTGTGTTACATCACATGCACAGTTCCACAAATGCTGGTAAATTTACACAGCACTAGGAAAGTAATCAGTTATGGTGGCTGTGTGGTCCAGCTCTTCATGTTTCTGGCCTTGGGGGCCACTGAGTGTGTGCTGCTGCCAGTCATGTCCTTTGACAGGTTTGTAGCCATCTGTCGGCCTCTGCGTTACCCAGTCATCATGCACCAGAGGCTCTGTCTCCAGTTGGCAGCTGTGTCCTGGATCATTGGCTTTGGGAACTCTGTGTGGCTGACCACCCTAACTCTCCAGCTGCCGCTCTGTGGTCACTATGTCATAGATCACTTTCTCTGTGAAGTGCCTGCACTGCTCAAGTTAGCCTGCGTTGACACAACACCAAATGAGACTGAGCTCTTCTTTGTTAGTGTGGTCTTCCATCTGGTACCTATAACGCTCATTCTTGTATCGTATGGTTTTATTGCCGGTGCAATCTTGAAAATCCAATCTGCTGAAGGTCGACAAAAAGCATTTGGGACCTGTGGGTCCCATCTAATAGTAGTATCGCTGTTTTACGGTACAGCTATCTCCATGTACCTACTTCCACCTTCACCACACTCCAAGGACCCACGAAAGATGGTTTCCCTTTTCTATGGAATTATTGCTCCGATGCTGAACCCCCTTATCTATACCCTTAGGAACAAAGAGGTAAAGGAAGCCTTTAAAAGGTTGATCAAGAGATTCTTCTTAACAAAGAACTAAGGGATATGAAAAAGATACGCTAAATGGACACTCCCAGGCTATTCTCTTTTCTATTGTGCTGATGGGAAAATGGAGTCCTCTGACTGTATATGTGGCTCCTTTATCTCCAATGGTTTAAATGCAAGCCAGGGCTGTAAACATTCATTCCCTAGTGTTGATAATGGTGTTTAGATTGTTGTTGAAAATGCTGAAAAAAACAGCATCCCTGAACCTAATTCTTTAAATCATCTTATAAACAGTACAGTCTGTCCCCGTTGCTGATTGCTCATCAGGTGAGAGCTCCCTTGGCAGTTTGCATAGCTCCTTCAAATACTATACGTGTAGGGACGCTGGACAGTCCTGCCTTCCTGATGTTAATGGGATTTCTTAGAGCTTTTCTCCCTTTAGGATGATGGTGGCTGTGGGTGTATCATATGTAACCTGGATTTCATTATACATGCTCCCTCCACTCCCTTCCTAGGGCTTCTGTCATGAAAGTATGTTGGAGTTTGCCAAAGGGTTTTTCTGCATCTATAGAGATGGTCATTTGAATTTTGTCTTCAAGGTCATTGGTATAATTTATTACATTTGTTGGTTTACATATGTTAAATCATCCCTGCAAAACAAATTCAACTTGATCATGGTGGGTTATTTTTTAATATATGCCTGTATATGTGTTGTAAGTATTTTACAAATTATTTTTGCATCTATGCACATGGAGGATATTGTCCTATAATTTTTATGTGAGGTCTTTACCTTGTCTTGGTTTTAGACTAATACTGGCTTTGTAGAGGGAGTTTGGAAGTGCTCCATCTTCTTCTGTTTTTAATGATTTGAGAAGTGTTTGTTGTAGACATTCTTTGAATTTCCTCTGGAGTTCTGCTGTGAATCCATGCAGGTCTGATGGATCTCTTACTATCTCAAACTTTTTGTTTTCCCGAGTCTGTTTAAACCATTGATCTTATCTTGGATGAACTTTCATGGTTTGAATGGACCTAGAATTACTTCCCTTTTTAAAAAATTTTCTAAGTTAATGAAGTACATGTTTTTAAAGTATAACCTTATGCTATTCTGAATTTCTTTAGTGTCTCTTGTAATGTTTCTTTGTACATATTTAATTGTGTTAATTTGGGTCATTTCTTTCTTTCAGTTAATTTGTCCCTTGTCAAACATATTTAATAGCTATTTTCCCTCAATATGTGACTTTTTGTTTTCTTTTAAAATGTCTTTTCTGAAACATAATTAGTACACAATAAAATATGCTCATTTACTATGACTATTTAAATGATTTTAGTATGTCAGCAGAACAGAATCAGTATCATCACAATCTGTTTAAAGACACTTTTATCATTCTCAAGAAATACCAGGACACATAGACATTCTCAATTCCACCTCCCAACCCCAGACTAAACCCCAGATAATTTGATAAAGAAGACACCATCTGTGAATTTGATAGTGACTCTATCCTCGTTTTGACTTTGAACCTCTGTGACTGTGAGAAATAAATTCTGTTATTCATAAACTACCCAGTGCATGGCATTTGGATTGAACAGACTTACTTGGACTAAACATTTGTAAATGTTCCATAAATGAGTGAAAAGAATGTGTGGTTTGACATTGTGTGGAGGGTTCTACAGACACCAATTAATTTCTCTTGATTGGTTGTGTCATTGAAATAATCCATTTTAATGAAGACTCAGTATTGCTAAAACATGGCTTCCCAACTTGACTTGTAGATCTCCTGTAATCCAATCAAACCTCAGTAAGATATCTCAGAGACAGAAACTGTATAATTATAAATATTAAATGAAAAAATAAAATATATAGGATAGTAAAAATATAAAAAAAAAAACAACTAAAAGTTAGGAGCTCATCTTACTCAATTTGAAAACTTGTAACATTACAGAAATCAGATGTGCCTGATGTTGACAAAATAGTAAACCACATATCAACCAGAATTAGTAGTCAGGAATACATTCATACATGCAGAATCAACTGACTATTAACAAAAAAAAATTATCATTTTTTCAATCATCAATGAAAAGAGTAATTGGTCAGTTACATGTAAGAATATGAAACTACATATATACTATCCATTCAAAATTGGCCATAGATCTAAGTTTAAATATAAAAAAATAAAAATTCAAAGAGAAAATATTTTTAAAATATATATGCCATCCTGTCTTTAGTTATGAGTTCTTAATACAGCATCAAAACTACAACATATGAAAGAAAAATGGTAGTTATAGCCAAAACTAAGAACTTATCCTTTCCAAAAATACAGATTAGGGAAAACATGGTAATATATGATACATATCACATATATGTATGCTAATATATACCATAAAGACGGTATGTACAAACTATACAAGAGCCTTCTAAGACTACTACATGAAAGTACAACCCAAAATTAAAACGGACAAAATAGCTGAGTTAGAAGCTTAGCAAAGTAGACATACACATAAAAACACAAAAAAATGAGTGTCATCTTTATTAGTAAATTGCAAATCAACATGACATAAAACAATACCACGTATCTACCTAATTCAGGGGAAGATGTTGGTAACGGTTACACGTCACTTTGAATATACAATGACTCTGACATGCACTTTAAAATGGTTACGATTATAAATGCTATCTATACTAATGTGTACAATAAAAAGTAAATACTACCTAAAGCTCTTTATATAACATTTATAATCTAATTTTAAAGACATATAAGTCTTTCCTGCAGGATATATACATATATATATATACATATATATATATAACTGTGTGTACATTTGCTGCTACAGAAATGAAGACAAACTACATACAGTTGTTCAAATGATAGGAGTTATTTATAGAATGATTCTCTTCCATGTATGATAAAACAATTTAATGATATAATAAACTCAAAATTAAATTTCTTTTTGTGGGTGGCCAACTGTTTTAATTAAAAATAGATTCTTCTCTCATATAACACATTTTGACCACAGTTCCCCCTACCTCTGCTCTTTTCACTGACCCCTATCTTCCCTCTCTCCCAGATCTACTCCCCTTCCATTTTCCTTCTGAAAAGAGCAGAACTCAAAGAGACAACAACCAAACACGACAAAACAAGACAAAAATAAGATAAGACCAAAAAAAAAAAAAAACCCTTATTTCAAGGCTGGACAAGAAATCCCAATAGGAAGAAAAGAGTCCCAAGAACAAGCAAAAGGAATCAGATACACACCCACTGTCGTTATTAGGCATCCCACAAAAACACCAAAGCTAATAGTCATAATAAATAGGCAGAGGGCCTGGTGCACATCCATGGAGGTCCACATCCACAGAGGTCTTGTGCGTGTTGGTTCAGGCTCTGGGAGCCCCTATGAGTCGAGCTTGGCTGATGACTCACAGGGTAGTATTCTGGTGTCCTCTGTCTCCCCTGACCCTTACAATCTTTCCTCCTCTTCTTCCACATGGTTCCCTCAGCACCAAGAGGAGTTACCCAATAGAGACCTCCAGTTTAGACTCTCTCTTGGCATAAGGTGTGGCTGTGAGTTTCTGCACCCGTTCCTATCTGCTGCTGAGGGAAGCCTCTCTGATGAAAAATGTACAAGGCACAGATCCATGAGTATAGCAGAATATGATTAGGAATCATTTCATTGATTTTCTTGCCAGTCATGTTTGATTCTTCCCTGGGTGTCTAAGCTATCCAGTCTCTAGTTCCTGGCCATCCAGCACAATTACATTTCCTCTACCTCGTATAAAATATCACAATCAAAATTTATCATTTAATCCGTTTATGAAAATAGTTTTGTTTTAGTGTATTATATTTACCTCATTCTTTTATAGATTCAAGTTTCTGAGATTTGAGGACTAGGAACAGAGGATCTGTGTTGTCATTTGTAGCAAGAGACTCAAAATGTCATTATGCTACCTGTACTGGAATGCAGGCTTGGGGAGTGGTGAGATGTCTCTTGCTACCAAGCCTCATGACCTGAGTGGTATTTGTAAGATCCATATAGGGGAAGGACATAGCTAACTCCCACAAGTTGGCCTCTGCCTTCCCCATGGTAGATAAATGTATCCTGAATAAAGTCTGTCTGATCATGTTCTGAAGGGGCATAGGAGTCATTTCCTTGAGGTCTTAGGTACATAATTGGAGTTTATGATATTTGGAGTAATACTCATATTAGGTCTTTTTAAAGAAAGATTTATGTTTATATAGTAATCTGCCTGCATGTGTGCCTGTAGATCAGAAGAGGGCACCAGATCTCATCATGATTCTGACCAGCCATGCAGCTGCTGGGACTTGAACTCGGGACCTTTTAGGAAGAACATCCTTTGCTCTTAACCTCAGGGCCATCTCTCCAGCCCCTCACATTAGAGCGGGAAGTCTAAGATACTGCTTTGAATTTGCTGTTCTGCCATTTTCCACTATCATAGGTTTTAAGTCAAATTTGCTTCTTAAGGGAGTAATAGTAGAATTCAGTATCATCAAAGACATACAGTACACAGAACTCATCTCTATCAACTCCATTTAAATGCTCCACTCTGACTCCTTCAGAACTTAGAGAGAGCCTGCAGAATGTCTATAGATTGCTGCAGCGTTGATCAATCGACAAAACCAAGCACAACTTCACAACTTCTGTGCTAACCATAGTGATGATGAGTGAAATTAGCAAGACCTTAGAAGTAAAATATGCAACCACTGATCTAGGAAATAACATGTACTTACATTTTGTATTTATATATGTGCATGTGTTACCAGCTGATAGTTTACTACAGTGAGTTGAGTTTTGACCCTATTTATCCTCTCCCTCAACTCCTTTCAGATCCAACCACAGCTAACTTTGTGTGCTTTTTAATTCATCTGTCAAGTCCAGATTGTGCTGCCCATAGATTAATTAATGTTTGCCTTCCAGTACAAGGGGCATGGTCAACATATCAGTGGCAACACTTTAAATTTTTTCATAGATTTTACTTTTTCAATTTTCAAAATGTTTTCATATATTTTGATCACATTTTTCTTCTCCCACAACTCTCCCCCCATACTTCACATCTCCCTACCCACCCAACTTCATGTTTCTAAAACAGAAAAGAAACAAAAAAAAAAAAAACAGAAAAATATCAAAAAATGAAAATTAAAACTGATTTTAAAACTTATAAAAGGAAAATCAGTAAGACAGAAATCAAAACAAAACATAAAGCATGGATCCAATTGAGTCCATTTTGTGTTAGCTAACTACTTCAGGGAATGGAGTCTGTCCTAGAGTATGGGTGACATGCCCAATGACACTCTACTGGAAAAAGTATGTTTTCCCTTTCCTAGCAAGTATCAGTTACAAATGCTTCTTAGCTAGAGGTGGGACCTTGTGTCCACTTCCCCTTCTCAATGCAAGAATTTTGTCTGGTTTGAGCCTGTGCAAATTTTCTATATCCTGGCACATTGTTTTTTGTCTGTTTGTTTGTTTTGTTGTTCATTTGTTGTTGTTTTGTTGTTCATTATCAGTCCTGTTGTTTTTGAAAGACACTGGTTTTGCTTTGGGGTGTGTGTGTGTGTGTGTGTGTGTGTGTGTGTGTGTGTGTGTGTGCCTGCCTGTCTGTCACCCATCACTTCTGGCCCTTAAAACCAGTGACTCAACAAGATGTAACCCATTTCTAACACTGAACGCTTTACTTGTTGGCATAAAATATCAGGTTGGGGCATAGTCTTCCCCACTAGTGACTCTTTTGATTTTCTTGCCCTTTCTGCCTTCTCTTCTGTAAAGGACCTTGAGATTTGACAGGAAGGATTCAATAAAGACATCCCATTTAGGCCTGAGTACTTCAAAGTCCTCACTCTCTGTACATTGTCCAGTTGTGGGTCTCTGTGTTAATTCCCATCTACTTCAAAATGAAAGTAAAAAAGGATTCTCTGATGAGAATGTATTGATCCATGGGTTTAGCAATAAATCATTAAGAGTCATTTTATTGCTATGTTCCTTCTGCAGAATAGTCGTAGGTTTTTCTTTAGGTCCATGGCCTCTGTAGTCTCAGGTTCCTGGCCACTTTAGCAGCGTCATGTATGGGCTCATCTTATGGAGTGTATCATACATTATGGAGGGAAAAAAGCTGTTGGTTACTCCAATAACACTTGCGCCACTGTTGCGCCACTATATCTTATGGGTACGTCTCTGTTGTAGATCACATGATTTATAGCTGGGTGACAATGGTGACTATTTTTCTCCTCTAGTACTGTCCAATGTGCCTTCTTGAACAATGAATGCCAGTCCATATTGATCAAGCTTCTAGTTGGGAACCAGCTTGATTTCTCCATGTTCGATAGAATGAGAAAGTTGTGTCTTCAGCAACAAGGTCTTAACCATCAGGTTATGGATAGTAACCAATAGCCTTGGCTATAGTCTGATTTTAAGGGGCATCTATCAGACATCTATCAGCCTTTGGCCAAAGACTCAACAAGATGTAACCCATTTCTAACACTGAATGCTTTACTAGTTGGCATAAGATGTCTAGTTGGGGCATTGTCTTCCTCACTAAATAGTGACTCTTTTAATTTTCTTTTATACATGTATATATTCTAGGAATCTTCTATAGCAGTAAGTTTTTATGTGGTGTTTTAAAAGGACTTTAATGTTAATCATCCCTCTCCATATTCCCTCCTTACCCATTCCACTCCCCTCACCATTTAATCTTTCTATCTTGTTTCCCATTTATTTCTTTATAACACTATACTCCATCTCCCCCTTTTTAGAAGATCCCTTCTCCCCCCAGGTTCCTTTCTAGCTACAAACCCTCTGTGGTTATTCAGATTGAAACACACATATCTAAACCTTAAAAACTAATATCCACATGTTATATATCTTACAAGAGAAAAGATATAGTGTGTCTTTTGAGTCTTGGTTACCTTACTCAGAATGATTGCCTCTAGCTCTAACCATTTACCTACACATTTCATAATTTTGTTTTTCTCAACTGCTGAGTAATATTCCACTGTGTAAATGCACCACATTTTCGTTTTCCATTCATCAGTTGATAGATTTCCAAGCTGTTTCCAATCTCTGGATGTTATCAATAGCACAGTAATGATCATGGGTGAGCAAGTATATTTGTATGATGATGTAGAATTCTTTGCATATATGCCCAAGACTGCTATATCTGGATTTTGTGGTAGATCTATTCACAACTTTTAAGGAACATTCACACTAATTTCCATTGGGGATATGTGAGTTTTGCACTTCCAACAGCAATAAACAAGTGTTTCCCTCTGTTTATTTGTATCCCATTTTAATAGGGATATTTATTTTCTTGATACTCAATTTTTTCATGTATTGTAGATACTGTCTATAAAATGTATTTAATTGTTAAAGTTTTTTTTCCCAATTCTATAGGTTGCCACTCTGCTGTTCACAAACTTTTTAGTTTCATGAGGACCCATTTGCTAATTTTTGTCTGTGCCTTTACCTAATTTTTATTCCGTAGCGAGGTATTCAGCTTCCATAAGTTTGTTCCATGAGAAACACTTTCTTTTATTTCTGTTGCTGTTGATAGCCAGCTTACTCCATAATGGCCAGATAAGATGCAGGGGGTTATTCAGTTTTAATTGCTGTTGTGTCCTAACAAGTGGTCAGTTTTGGAGAAAGTTCCACGGGCTACTGAAAAGAAAGTATAATTCCATTGTGCTTGGGTGGAATATCCTGTAGATGCCTGTTGGGTTTATTTGAGTTATGACATTATTTAATTCCAGCATTTCTCTTCAGTGTTTGCCTGGATGGCCTGTCTATGTGTGAGAGTCTATGTGAAAGTGGAGTATTGAAGACTCCCACTATCAGTGTGTGAAGGTCAATATGTGATTTAAGGTGTAGTAGGTTTTCTTTTCTGAATTTGGGTGGCCATGTGCACTTTGGTGCATAAGTGTTTAGAATTATGATACTCTCATAGTATGAGTATTTAGTGTCCTTTCCAATCTCTTCTGATAAATTTTGCTTTGAAGTCTATTTTGTCAGACATGAAAATAGCTATATGTTCTTGCTTCCTGGTTCCCCATGAAACATCAGTTTTTATTCTTTTACCCTGAAGTGATGTCTGTCTTTGGTGGTACAGTGTGTTTCTTAGATGCAGCAGAAATATGTATAATGTTTTCTAATTCAACATGTTAGTCTATGTCTTTTTATTGGGGAACTGAGATAATTAATACTGACAGTTGCTAATGAGAATTGTTTATTATTTTCCATTATTTTGTTGTGGCAGTGTAGGGTTTTTCTCCTATTTTATTACTTGTTCTGGGATTATTTCTTCCTTGTGTCTTGGGTATAGTTAACTTTTCTTCAGATTGAAGTATTTTCTCTAGTTCCCTCTGTGGAACTGAATTGGTGGACAAAACTTGTTTACATTTATTTTTATTATGAAATATTTTTATTTCTCCATTGCTTGTGATTGGTAGTTTTGCTGTGTTCTCTTAGAGCTTATACAACATCCATTGTGACCCTTTTGGCTTTCAGAGACTTCACTGAAACATCAGGTGTTCTAATGGGCCTGACTTTATATGTGACTTGGTCCTTTTCTCCCCCCACCTCCTTTTTAACATTTTTCTTTCTTTTTTTTATTTAGTTCATTATTCACCTTACTTCTCAATCTTAGCTCTCTCCCTTCTCTCCTTTTTTTCCCTCTCCTCCCTCCATCCCTCTCTCATCTCCCTATCCTCCTCCCCTTCCTCTCAGAAAAGAAGAGACACCCCACACACACACAAATCAGCCAGAGCACATCCAGTCTCTTTAGGACTATATACTTGCTCGTTCTCAGTCATGCCAGGGTGAAGTGATAGAAAGCATTCAACAGAGACAGTGTCAGGGATGACCCCCCCCCCCATCCTGTTTCTAGGGGACCCACATGAAAGCTAAGCTGCCCATTGGGTGTATATATATATGGAAAATCTAGGTCTAGTCCATGCATGGTTCTTGGTTGGTTCTTCAGTCTCTTCAAACCCCTCTGAACCAAATTAGTTGGAACTGTTGGTCTTCTTGTAGAACTCCTGTTCCCTCTCTGTCATTCTGTCCCTCCACCCCCACTCTTTTAAAAGGTTCATGGTATTCATATTAACAAAATCAGAAATGAAAAGGGGATATAACAACAGACCCTGAAGAAAACTAAAGAATCATTAGGTCTGACTTTAAAAGCTTATATTCCACAAAATTGGAAAATCTAAAGGAAATGGACAATTTTCTTGATAGATTTCATTTACCAAAGTTAAATCAAGATCAAGTAAACAATTTTTGTTGTTGTTGTTGTTGTTTTCAAGACAAGGATACTCTGTAGCCTTGGCTGTCCTGGACTCACTTTGTAGACTGGGCTGGCCTCATGCTCACAGAGATCCACCTGCCTCTGCCTCCCTGATGCTGGCATTACTGGTGTGCATGGCCGTTTTCTTTTGTAGCTTTAAATATACTTTCTTTGTTCTACACATTTAGCATTTTGACTATTATGTATAGTGGGGAGTTTCTTTTCTGGTCCTATTTGGTGTTCTATATGTGTCTTGTACCTTGATAAGCATCTCTTTCTTTAGATTAGGAAATTTTTCTATGATTTTGCTAAAAAATATATTCTATGCCTTTGTCCTGAGTTTCTTCTTCTGCGTCTACGCTAGTGTTTCTCAACCTGTGGGTTGCAACCCCATTGGGGTTTGAATAACTCTTTCACAGGGGTTGAATATCAGATGTACTGCATATCAGATATGTACTTTATGATTAATAAAAGTAGCAAAATTACAGTTATGAAGTAGTAACGAAATAATTTAGTGTCAGGGGTCATCACAACATGAAGAACTGTATTAAAAGGTTAATACATTAGGAAGGATGAGAACCATTGCTCTGTACCTATTATTCATAGATTGGTTCTTTTCATAGTGTCTCAGTTTTTCTGCATGTTTTGTACATGGAAGTTTTTTTAATTTAACATTTTGTTCGAGGTATCCATTTTGTCTACCTCATCTTTAAGACATAAAATTCTGTCTTCTGGGTCTTTTAATCTGTTGGTGAAGCTTACCTAATGTTTGTGTTTGGCATTCTAAGTTTTTTATTTTCAGTTTTACTTCATTTTGAATTTTCTTTAAAATTTCCTTTTATTGTTAAATTCTGCTTTCATGTCTTGGATTTGTTTTTTTATAATAATTTTTTATTTTATATTAATCATAGGTTATTTACTTTGTATACAAGCCGTAGCCCCCTCTCTCATTCCCTCCCAATCCCACCATCCCTCCTTTATCTCCTCCCTGCCCCTTTCCAAGTCCAATGATAAGGGAGGTCATCCTCCCCTTCCACCTGACCCTAGCTTATCAGGTCTCTTGAGGACTGGCTGCAGTGTCCTCTTCTGTGGCCTAGCAAGGCTGCTCCTCCCTTGGGGGTGGCTGGTCAAAGAGCCAGCCATTGAGTTCATGTCAAAAATAGTCCCTAGTCCCCTTACTAGAGAACCCACTTGGATACTGAGCTACCATGGGCTATATCCGAGCAGGGATTCTAGGTTATATCCATACATGGTCCTTTGTCAGAGAAACAGTCTCAAAAAAGACCCCTGTGCCCTGATATATTTGGTCCTTGTGGAGCTCCTGTCCTTTCCAGGTCTTACTAGCTCCCCCTTCTTTCATATGATTCCCTGCACTCTGCCGAAGGTTTGGTTATAAGTCTTAATATCTGCTTTGATACACTGCTAGGTAGAGTCTTTCAAAGGCCCACTGTGGTAGGCTCTTGTCCTGTTTCTTGTTTTCTCCTACCTCCAATGTCCTCCCATTTGTCTTTCTAAGTGAGGATTGATCATCTTACCCCAGGTCCTCTTTCTTGTTTATCTTCTTTAGGTGTATAGATTTCAGTATATTTATCCTATCTTATAGGTCTATATAAGTGAGTACATACCATGTGTGTCTTTCTGCTTTTGGGATACCTCACTCAGGATGATCGTTTCTAGGTCCCACCATTTGCCTGCAAATTTCATGATTTTCTCGCTTTTAATTGCTGAGTAGTATTCCATTGTGTAAATGTACCACAATTTCTGTATCCATTCCTCAACTGAGGGACATCTGGGTTGTTTCCAGGTTCTGGCTATTACGAATAGAGCTTCTACAAACATGGTTGAGCAAATGTCCTTGTTGTGTACTTGAGACTCTTTTGGATATATGTCTAGGAGTGGTATAGCTGGATCTTGAGGTAGCACTATTCCTAATTGTCTGAGAAAGCACCAGATTGATTTCCAAAGTGGTTGTACAAGTTTGCATTCCCACCAGCAATGGAGGAGGGTTCCCCCTTCTCTACAATTTCTCCAGCATGTGTTGTCACTTGAGTTTTTTATCTTAGCCATTCTCATGGGTGTAAGGTGAAATCTCAGGGTCATTTTGGTATGCCTCTCCCTGATTGCTAAGGATGTTGAGCACTTCTTTAAGTGTTTTTCTGCCATTCTACAATCCTCTACAGATAATTCTCTGTTTAGCTCTGTTCCCCATTTTTTAATTGGATTACTTGACTTGTTTTTATTTCATTCAGCAGTTTGTGTTTTCATGGTCGCCATTAAGGTGACATTCATAGCGTCTCTAAGGTCTTTGAACATATTTATAATTGCTATTTTTAAATCTTTGTTTTGTACTTCAGCTAAATTTCTTTTCTCAGGGCCTATTTAAAAAGAGTTGTTGGCTTCTGGAAGAGGCATATCGTCTTGTTGATGTTAATGTTCTGGAATCTGGGCAGATGAAGTTATGTTTGATTTGCTTCTTTGTGTAGATATCTCTTCTCATCTTTCTTGGGTGGATGTTCCAGTCTATGGCTACTATTGCCCATGGGTCCTAGCCATGTATGGTGTCTGTGGGGTCCCTAAATCCCAGCCAAGTGTGGTGACTGTGGAGTCTGATAGTAAGCAGCTCTGAGTCCCAGGAAATTATGATAGAATGGTGTCCCTGGTAGAGTGGGTTATGCAGGTCAGTGAGGAGTCACAAATGAATGGAGACGAACCTGGATCCGTACAAGGAGGTCAAGTCCCAAAAAGATGGAATTGGGCTAGGAGGAGAGGCTTAGGCAGGCAAGCTGCAGGACTAAGGGAAACTCTGGAGAGAGCAGTGGCAAAACTCTTAGAGAACATTGAATTTCCCTCTCCCAGAAAGCTATCAGTTGCCAGTAGTTGCTTGAGAGGAGCAGGACATTATGTCCATCTCCGCTTCAGGGCTGAGATTTTTCTGGCTTGAGCTCGCATAGAGCTTTTTACGTGATGTCATAACCTCTATGGGTTCATATGAACAATTGCTCAGTTGTGTCCAGAATGCATTATTTCCTTGTATTCAGTCACTTCTTCTGGCTCCTACAGTCTTTCCAACTCCTCTTCCCCAATGAACTTTGAGTTTGGGGAGGGAATGATGTTGTTGACAATGCTACTGTTTTACTACTTTAATGCTACTCTGTTACTAAAGACTCCACATATCTGAGTCACATATTATGGAGATATATTAAGTTAATATTGACCAAGAAGCTTCACCCTTACTAGTTAGCTTTCATATTGCTGAGGGTACTGTGTATGCTTCCAAATTCACCAGCCGTGAACCCCAAAAGCTAGAACAATGTCTGTCACGGCAATAAATACCTACTGGTGCAATCATGGCACAAACATCACTGCAAAAAGCCAACTCGTTTCTGATTGAATTTGGATGCTGCTCCACATTATAAAACCCATACTTGACACTATTATTGTGCTGAGAACCTGTGCCTAGAGAGGTTGTAAGACTTGAGGGGAAGAAAATCTATTACTATCATCAATCTGACTCCTGGTGACTGGTCGTATCTACAGATTAAGGCATCTCTCAATGCTCATCAGGGAAGCTTCTGTTGGCTGTGGACGGTGACCAATACAGAGACCCACATCTGGCCAAGACAGAGAGAATAAAAGATTGTAGAATATTCAGCTTTCATTAAGCATCTGTACTTTTCCACAATAACAGCTTGGGTTTTTTTAAATTGTTTATTAATTATTTATTACAATTTATTCACTTTGTATTCTGGCTGTGGCCTCCTCCCTCATCTCCTTGCAGTTCCCTCCTTCTATCCCTCTTCTCCTCCTATGCCCCTCCCCTGGTCCACTGATAGGGGAGGTCCTTCTCCCCTTCTATCTGACCCTAGCCTATCAGATCTCATTAGGGCTGACTACATTGTCTTCCTCTGTGGCCTGGCAAGCTACTCTCCCCAGGGGGAGGTGATCAGAGAGCCTACCACTGAATTCATGCCAAAGACAGCCCCTGATCCCCTTACTAGGGAACCCATTTGAAGACTGAGTCTATGGGCTACATCTGAACAGGGGATTTAGGTCCTCTCCATGCATGGTCCTTGGTTGTGGTATCAGTCTCAGCAGGCCCCCCAGGGCTCAATTTTTTGTTTGTTTGTTTGTTTGTTTGTTTTCTTTGTTTGTTTTTGTTTTTGGCCTGTTGGTCTCCTTTTGAAACTCCTGTCCCCTCCAGGTCTTTCTATCTCCCACTTCTTTCATAAAATTCCATGCACTCTGCCCAAGTTTGGTTATGAGTCTCAGCCTCTGCTTCGATAACTCTATCAGCAGAACCTTTCAGAGGCCCTCTGTGGTAGGCTCCTGTCCTGTTCCCTGTCTTCTCCTGCTTCTGATGTCCATTGCATTTGCTCTTCTGAATGAGGATTGAACATCTTCCCTACAGTCTTAAACAGAGAATTCTCAATAGAGGATTACCAAATGGCAGAGAAACACTTAAAGAAATGTTCAACATTGTTAGTCATCAGGGAGATGCAAATTAAAACAACCCTGAGATTTCACCTTACACCCATCAGAATGGCTAAGATCAAAAACTCAAGTAACAACACATGCTGGAGAGGATATGGAGAAAGGGGAACCCTCCTCCATTGCTGGTGGGAATGTAAACTTGCACAATCACTTTGGAAATTAATCTGGTGCTCAGAAAATTAGGAATAGTGCTACCTCAAGATCCAGCTATACCCCCCTAGGCATATATCCAAAAGAGTCTCAAATACAGAACAAGGACATTTGCTCAGCCATGTTTGTAGAAGCTCTATTTGTCATAGCCAGAATCTGGAAACAACCCAGATGTCCCTCAGTTGAGGAATGGATACAGAAATTGTGGTACATTTACACAATGAAATACTACTCAGCTATTAAAAACAAGGAAGACATGAAATTTGCAGGCAAATAGTGGGAAGAAAAAAAAGATCATCTTCAGTGAGGTATCCCAGAAACAGAAAGACACACATGGTATATATTCACTTAAAGGTGGATATTAGACATATAATATAGGATAATCACACTAAAATCTGTAGTCCTGAAACAGCTTGGGTTTTTTGAGAAACAGTATGTTCATTTATCTTAGTGCTACATTAATGTATCTGGGTAGTCAAAATTCCTACAGAACAAGCATCACATTGATTCGTTGTGTCTATGACATGCTATTGCAAAGTGTCTTAGTTGTGATTTCTATTGTTTTGCTAAAACAACATGACCTTTCCTTGGGAAGCAAAGGACTTATTTCAGCTTGCAGTTGTAGTCCACCATGAAGGGAATTCAGTACAGTACTAAAGACAGGAACCTGCAAACAAAAACCAAAACAGAATCCATGGAGAGATGCTGCTTACTGGCTTGATCCTTATAGCTTGTTCAACCTGTTTTCTCACACCATCCAGTACCACAGGCTCATAGGTAGCAGAGCATTCAGTGGGCTGGGCCAATTCACAC
>NW_026596287.1:449682-483168 GCF_907164565.1 Psammomys obesus | reverse complement strand
ATGGTTTTGGCATCTTTGTCAAAAATCAGGTGTCCGTAAGTGTGTGGGTTTATTTCTGGGTCTTCTGTTCGATTCCATTGATCCACCATTCTGTTTCTATGCCAGTACCATGCAGTTTTTATAACTGTTGTTCTATAGTACAGCTTGAGATCAGGGATGGAGATACCTCCAGATCTTTTATTGTAGAGGATTGTTTTAGAAATTCTCGGTTGCTTGTTATTCCATACAAAGTTGAGAATTTTTCTTTCCAGGTCTGTAAAGAATCGTGTTGGCAATTTGATGGGAATTGCATTCAATCTGTAGATTGCTTTTGGTAAGATGGCCATTTTTACTATGTTAATCCTCTTCCAAGGGACCAGAGTTCAGTTTCCAGCACCCACATTCAGCAGCTTGCAAACAGATATAACTGCCTTTCCACAGGATCCAGCAACATCCTCTTCCTGCCTCATGGGGCCACCTGCCCACACACACACACACACACACACACACACACACAAATCATCATCATCGAAATAACAAATCTTTAAATGTAGATTAAAGAATTTCAATTAATCAAATAATCTGTGTTCCTTTTTTATTTGTTGCATTTGGGTAACTTTACCAATCTAAACAGATCTAAAACTAAGACATTCAGTAACAATGGAAAGAGCCTACTCTTGGGTTACCTTTTGAAAACCATACTAAATTAGAAATAAATTTGAATTTAAAATTCTCTCCTCAGAACACTGGATAGTCTCAATATTCCAATGCAAGGTTTTAGAGGTATGCCAGATCCCTTGTTGCTAATGGTGGTTTTGCCCCACCAGTCAATAAGAATGTTTTACCATAAGAGTAGTCAAGTCTTGAAGAGGTGAGCACATCTGATCCCAAATGGACATTAACAACAACAACCACAACAAAACTGTTTGACTCTCATCAGATCTTATTTCATCATTTCCCCATAAGAGTTCGCTCTTCTGTTCTCCTTTGCAGTTCCAGCTAATTACCCAAAGGAGTCAGTGGTCCCCATGGTGTTTTCAAGAAAGTAGGTTACACCGGCTTGTAGGCGCCATCTTTCATGCTAAAAGATCAGTTCTGTTTTCCCTGCTCAGAGCTATAAGAGCATCCCCATCCACCTTGCCCACTTTCAGGAAGTCTTTCCTGCAGGGCTTTGGTTGACAGATCCAGAAGGCCCATGGAAGGCTGGGTATTTGGTCCAAATGGCACCTAGCCAGAGGACAGAGGTTACTGCTGCTCTCTCTTGCACTTGCCTCTTTACTCCGTGACTTAACTAGCCTGGGTGATTGCCTCATTGTACCTTTTGTCATTTGACAAGTTAAGACCTTTGCAACTACTGCTATAGTACTTTAACTTCATAATCATATTACTTTCTACCTAAAGGAAATGGACAAACAGCCACAAAAATCCTAGATAACAAGATAAGCTATAAGAAAAAAAACAGATTAATTTGTTTTATTCCTGAATAGTTGGGGGAAGCTGAAAACAGGTGAGCCTAAAGGACTAAAGAATGGGGATGTTGTTTTTGGTTTTTACTTTGGTATATTTATCTATGGAAAAAATAATTTATGATAATACCATCAATTTTAGAAGTCTTCTCCAAAGATATGTGTTATTTAAAAAAATCAAAATATCCAACAAAAAGCCATCAAGTTCTGATATTGTTTTGTTCCTGGTTTACCGATTGATGGTGAGGCGCACTCACGCTTAGACAGCAGTGTGGGTATGCTGTGGTGTCTACCGAGGATTCCTCACTGTGTCATTCTTTCTGGTTATCTAAAAGCTAACAGGCTCTCATGAGCCATGTTTCCTTCTGTAACAGCAGATGTCTTCACTCTTGGCTGACTCTGTCTCTTATTATCCTGACCGTGTTATTTATGAATCAAGCTCTCTTAGTTCTTTTTTTTAAAGACATATTAGAATAATGTGTTTTAAAAATACATTTTATTTCTCACATTCTCCCAGTTTTTCTCCCTTGCTGTTCATCTCACTTCTACAATTGTGTTAATATTTCTAAAAGGCTAATAGAAGACAAAACTTAAACAAGTGGCTGTTTCATTTCTGGACAGACTATATTCCCTCATTTAGCAACTTGGGTTCCAAGATGCTGTTACTCACCAAAAAGTGAACGGTAGAGATATCATTTGGTAGGTCTGAAACACTTAGCAGATTTAATTATACCACAAAGTATAATACAGACACTGTAAAGCAAATGCCTGTTTACACCACATTAATAAGATTGGCATAGCTTCTGAGAGTTGATTATTGTGTGTTTTGCAAAAGCTCGGGTTGTTAATTTAGTCCTGGGTGTCATCTTTTTAAAGGTCTGCGTTTAGAGGTCTTCATTTAAGGCATGTAGAAGACAATGGCTGGAATCAGAACACACTTGCTTGTTCTGTTAAATAGAGAGTGGAAGAAAGGGGACTGTCTGCCTGGGTGTAAAGAAAAATGAGTTGACTTGGGGTAACTGCTTACAAAGATGTAACAAAGAAGGATATGATATTAAAGTTAAAGTACTTTGTCTTATGAATCATTGGGAGAAATTTTCTCTTTAACA
Source organism: Psammomys obesus (assembly GCF_907164565.1). Classification (NCBI taxonomy): domain Eukaryota; kingdom Metazoa; phylum Chordata; class Mammalia; order Rodentia; family Muridae; genus Psammomys; species Psammomys obesus. The sequence continues at coordinate 480,614 of NW_026596287.1, read as the reverse complement.
AAAAGGTTATAGCTGGATATTGCGGTACTTGCCTATAATCTCAGTACTCAGGAGGTGAAAACAGGAGGGCCAAGAGTTCAATGTCAATTCTCTACATAGGAAGTAAGAGGCCAACGTGAGCTACATGAGACCCTGCCTTTAAAAATAAAAATAAAAAAATTAATTCATTCAAATTGAAAGATTAGGTCAAAATTTCCCATCATGAAGTAATTTGAATCAATGATGAACTGTCCTTACTTCCTGGTGGAGTGTCGTCTCCTGTAGATGGGAAGGTTAGACTCAGGGGCTGAATGTTCCTGTCTGGATTCTGGTGCTCCGTGGTTTTATTGTTGTTTGTTTGTTCTCAGGAGATAGAGATTAACTGTTCCTCGTTTGGTTCCTACCAGGTGCACAGATCTGAAGATGTGACAGAAAGGCAATGGAGAAGTCCAATGACAGCTCTGAGTACGGTTTCATCTTAGTAGGCTTCTCCGATCGCCCTCGCCTGGAGATGATACTCTTCATAGTGAATTTTACTCTATACTCGGTGGCTGTGCTGGGGAATACAACCATTATCCTTGTGTGTATACTGGACCCTCGGCTTCACACCCCGATGTACTTCTTTCTGGCAAATCTTTCATTTCTGGATCTCTGCTTCAGTACCAGTTGCATCCCACAGATGCTGGTAAACCTCTGGGGCCCAGACAAAACCATCAGCTATGCTGGTTGTGTGGTCCAACTTTTCTCCTTCCTGTCGGTCGGGGGTATAGAGTGCATCCTCCTGGCCGTCATGGCATACGACCGCTACGCCGCTGTCTGCAAACCTTTGCACTACTTGGTCATTATGCACCCACAGCTGTGTGTGAGGCTGGTGGGTGTGGCCTGGGGGAGTGGACTCATCAACGCCATCGTCATGTCACCACTAACAATGACCCTGTCCAGATGTGGCCGCCGCAGAGTTAATCATTTCCTTTGCGAAATGCCAGCTTTGATCAAGATGGCCTGTGTGGACGCTCGCGCGGTGGAGATGCTGGCCTTCACCTTCGCCATCCTTATTGTCCTGCTGCCCCTCACGCTGATTCTTGTCTCCTATGGCTACATCGCTGCGGCCGTGCTGAGGATCAAGTCGGCTGCGGGGAGGTGGAAAGCCTTCAACACCTGCAGCTCCCACCTTACCGTGGTCTCCCTGTTCTATGGAAGTATCATCTACATGTATATGCAGCCCGGAAATAGCTCTTCCCAGGACCAAGGGAAATTCCTCACTCTCTTCTATAACTTGGTGACTCCAATGCTGAACCCTCTCATCTATACTTTAAGGAACAAGGAAGTGAAAGGGGCACTGAAGAAGGTTTTTGGGAGGCACTGATGGACAGAAGGGAATAATGAGTTACAAAGTTCCCAAGCACTTTTCAAATACATTTATTGTTTGCTTATAATAAATTAAGCTAATGTATTAGACACGCTGAAGTACTCTTTTGGTTTTGGTTTGGTTAAGACAGTTTCATGTCTCCCCAATGCTGGGAGTACATGTGCCAGTATGCAAGCTGACTTTTGGATACTTTATTAATTAATTAATTAACTTTACATCTGGTTACAGTTTCCCCTTTCTCCTCTCTTCTCAGTCACTTCCTCTCACATCCCATCTTCCCATGCTCCCTTTCTCCCCAGAGAAGGGGAGGCCTCTCAAAGATATCAACCTGCCTTGGCATATCAACATGCAGTAGAACACTTCTCTATTGAGGCTACACACAGCAGCCCAGTTAGGGGAAAGGGATCCAAAGACAGGCAACAGAGACAGGGTCAGAGACATCCCCTGCTTCAGCTGTTAGGGGACCCACACAAAAACCAGGCTGCACATTTGTTACGTATGTGTAGGGGGCCTAGATCTGTCCCATGAATGCTCTTTGGTTGTGGTTCAGTCTCTGTGAGCCCCTACAGGCCCAGGTTTGGGTACCTTTCATATGCTAAACACACTGAATTCTATCCAAAGTCAGTGTGAATTAACCAGTGTGGATCATCCATAGCTACCATGATATAGATAAATCTAGCTCATTAGAGTAAGCAACTAAATTTCCGTTCTGACCTCTCTATTAATTAACAAACATATAAATAAATCCTATGAAAGTGAATGACTGCTATAGATATAAAATATGCACATATTTAAAATTTATTCAAGTTAATCAGTGAAGGGAGAGATGTAATATTTGGTTTCAAATAGGAAATCATGCAATAAATTTGTAAAGAATGGAGGAATGTCCAAGTAAATGTGCAAATAGAGATAAAATTGGCCTCCACTCTAAAACAGGAAAGACAATTCACTCATTCTCAGAAAGAAAGAAAAGAATGTATTCATTGTCTTGTTGCAGACTGGAATTGTGAAGACAATCTTGAAGACGATCTAACACTTGGGAAAGAGAACAGCACAGACAAGCACCTCTGGGCTCAGGATGCAGCTCATTGGTAGAGCACTTGCCCAGGGTATAGAGAGACCAAGGTTTGAGCCACAGCACTGTAGTTCTTTAAGGGGGAAGAAGAGGGAGAAACAGGAGAGGGAACTGGAAGAAATGTCATTGGGGGATAAAAGGGATTAGCGACCTGGAGGAAGGGAGGAGGAGGAAGAGAGAGGGCAATTATAGTAAAGAATAATGATTCACATGAAGGAAGGGTCACAATGAAATCCATTTCTTTATATGCTAACCATAATAATTAATTTCAAAATGTATTCATAGCTTTGGGTAGAAAAGGCATTTTAAAACAGGACATAAAATATACTAAGAATACATAGACAAAATGATAAAGTAAGCTGCATCAAAATTTGAAACATTTACAGTAAGAAATAATGCTGAGAACATCAAAGGTTAGGCCCCTGAGAACAACCTCTGCGAGTTCTCTTCATGCCATACATACACCTGATTTTTAAAAAAAATATTTAAACTATTTTATACAATATATTTGATCATATTTTTTTCACATTCCCCACCTCTTCTTAGATCCTCTCTAAGACTTCTCACCTAACTTCATGTTGTCTCTCTTCCTTTTTTTTCTCTCAAAAAAACTGGAAAAACAATAAAAACAAAAAATCAAAATATACAAGCAAACTTTACAAAAAAAAAAAAGAAAATCAATAAGGCAAAAAATATCAAAACAAAACAAAAGCACATACACACAAAACACACACACACAACCATAGAGTCAGTTTTTTGTTGGCCAGCTACTCTTGGGAATACGAAGAAGACTGATTTTCCCTCTTCCAGAAGGTATAAATTGCAAATAGCTTCTTGGTTAAGGTGGGAGCTCTTGCCACTTCCTCTCTCAGTGCTGTGGCCTTGTCTGGTTTGAACCTGTCTGGGTTCCTGTGCGTGCTGGTACAGTCTTAGTGACTTCATATGATGCACACCAGGCCTGTTGTGTCTGGGAGACTTTGTTCCCTCAGAGTCATCTACTACCTCTGGCTCTTACAATCACCCAGCTTGGAGGAGAAGGGGTTGATAAAGACATCCCGTTTAGGGCTAAGTCCAAAGTTTCTCATTATCTGCACCTTGTCCGGTCATGAGTCTCTGTGTCAACTACCATCCACTGCAAAAGGAAGCCTCGCTGAAGAGGACTAAGTGATGCTGTACTCTATGAGTGCAGTGCTGCGTCAGCAGGAGTCATTTCATTGCTACGTTTGTTTAGCCCAATAGTAGTAGTAGGTTTCCCGTAGTCCTGTGAAGTGCATTGTCTCAGGTTCTTGGTAATTTTATCAGTGTCATGTATGAATGCCATCTCATGGAGGAGGTCTTACAGCTATCAAAAAGGGGTCGATTACTCCCGTGACATCTGCGCCACTACCACACCACTATGTCTCCGTGGCAGGTCACAAAATTCATAGCTGGTAGAAACTGATGATCACCTTACTCCTCTGGTGCTGTGCAAAGTATCTTCCAGCACTGTGAATACTAGTCAACGGGGATTGAGATTTCCATTGACCATCAGCTCGCTTTCTCCACATTTGATAATGTAAGTATATTGCATCTTCAGCAATAGAGCCTTACTGCTAGGTTAGGGTGAGTAGCCAATAGCCATGGCACTAGTCTGAGATGTTTAGGGAGTGGTCCATGGGACACCTTTTGCCTAATGACTCAACGAGGTGTAGCCCACTCTTGGCACTTAAGCTTTGGTTTGTTAGCATAAGATGTCTTGCTGGAACACTGTCTCCCCCTTATATGATGACTTCACTTCAATTCTTTTCATTTCATATATGTTTTGAGAAGCTTCTACAGTGCTGGGTCTTCAAACAGCTTTTCAAGTGGCCTTTAATGTTAAATGTCCCTCCCCATATTCTCTTCCTTACCCTATCTACTCCCTTCCCCTCCCCACTTAATCCTCATATTCTACTTTCCTCTTGATCTCTTTATAACACTATACTTTATTTCCTCCTCCTCCTCCATGATTCCTTACCAGCTGCATAACCTCTGTGATTATACAAATTCAAACACACATATATAAAGCTTAAGAGGTATTATCCACGTATAAGAGAAAATAAAATATTTGTCTCCAGGGGTCTGGTTTACCTCACTCAGTATGACTGTGTCTAGCTCAATCTATTTACCTGAAAATTCTATGATTTCATTTTTATTAATAACTGAATAGTATTCAATTATGTACATGTACTAAATTTTCACTATCCATTCATCAGTCTATTAATGGACATCTAGGCTGTTTCTGATCTTTGGCTATTATGAATATAGCAGACAGCACATAAGAGGCAGGCCCATTAGAATAATATCCAGCTTTTCAATGAAGGCTCTGAAAGACAGACAGGTCTAGACAGAGTATTTTACAACCACTAAGAAATCAGAGATGCCATCCCAGACTACCATACCCAGCAAAACTATCAATCATAATCATAGGAGAAAGAAGAACATTTCATGCTAAAAATAAATTTATGCAATTTATGTTTGTCAATCCAGCTCTATACAGGGTACTAGAAGAAAACCTTCAGTCTGAAGATAAAGTTAACTAAAGCCAAGAGGATACAAAATATAAACAATTTCAGAACAATTAATTGGGATAGGGGCATAAAATAATAACAAAATAACAGGAATTAATAAACACTGCTTGTTAATAATTCTCAATATGGATGATCTCAATTCTCTAATAAAAAAGACATAGAGATATAGATCAATAGCTTGGATAAAAGAAAAAAAAAAACAGGATTCATTTTTCTGCTGCATCTAACAAATATACCTCACCTCAAGGACAGACATCAACACAGGGTAAAAGGATGGGGAAAAGCTATTCCAAGCAAATGTAACCAGGAAGCAAACAAGTGCAGTTATATTATGTCTGACAAAACGGAATTCAAAGCAAAGCTAATCAGAAAAGATATGGAAGGACACAACATACTTATTAAAGAAAAAATTCAACAAGAGGATATGGCAATTCTAAACTTTTATGCATCAAACACAAGGGTACCCAAGTTTATAAAAGAAAAATCACTACAATTAAAAATCACATATTGATTTTATCACAGTGTCAGTGATTTTAATACCTCAATATTTCCAATAGATCATATGCACAATAACTAAACAGAGAAATTTTGAAGCTAAATAACCCCATGAATCAAATGGTCCAACAGACATCTGTAAAACTTTCCATCCAAACACAAAAGGATATGTGTAGGTACAATGTCTTGTGTACTGTATAGATTCTTCGTAAACAGCTGATTGCCTATAGCTGAGGCAGGAAATAGGAGTAAGGAGTTCCAGTAGAGAAAGTGAATACTGGGATAAAGTGAAGCACATGGGCATTCACCCAAGGATACTGTGGAGGACAAATGCGTGAAACCTGAACAAAGGTAACCAGCCACATGACAGAACTTAGAATAGAATAAATGGGATATTAGTTATGAGCAAGTCAGGCAACATGCTAGATATATTGTCCTAGGCTTTCATGAATATATTTATGTCTCAGAGTCTTTATTTCTGGGAACAAGAGCAAGGGTGAAAAACACAGGTATAGGAAACCCCTTTCTTCAAATATACTTTCTTCTCAGTAGTCCAAGGAATTTTCTCAAAAATTAACCACATATTAGAACACAAAGAAAGTCTCAGCAGCTGTTAAAAATTGAAATAACACTCTGAGTCATATATGACCACCGTGAACTAAGCTGGATATTAACAATAGACCTGGCAGAAAGTATACAAACTCATGAAAGCTAAAATCTCACTACTAAATGGAAATCAGGTCAAGATAAAAATCAAAAAGAAAACTAAAGACATCCTAGAATTGAATGAAAATGACAGCACAGAATACTCAAATCTATGGAACAGAAATTTCATACACTAGATTTTTTTAAAAGATTCATACCACCGAACTGTAAGAACTCTGGCACCAATAAAATAACATAATAAAAATAACAAAAATTGTCAAGGAAATAATGTCTTGAAAAATAATTTTCTCTCTCTCCCTCTGTCCTCTCTCTCTCTCTCTCTCTCTTTCTCTCTCTCTCTCTCTCACACACACACACATTCACACATAGCTAGTAAATATGAAAACGTTCTCAAGTCAGTACTCTTGCTTGGTGCCTTAGGTTGGATTTTATTGCGGTGAAGAGACACCACGACCATGCCAACTCTTATAAAGGAAAGCATTTAACTGGAGCAATTTCAGAAGTTTAGTCCATTATCATCATGGTGGAAAGCATGTCAGTGTGCAGGAAGACATGGTGGTGGAGAAGGAATTGAGAATTCTACATCTGGATCAGCAGGCAGGAAGAGAACTGGGACGCACTGAGACCTCAAAGCCCACCCGAGGTGACAGACTCCCTCTACAAACCACACCTGCTCCAATAAGCCCACACACCCAGTGTCACTCCCTATGAACTAAGCACTCAAACACGTGAGTCTACGGGGGCCGTTCCTATTCAAGCCACCACATTCTGCTCCCTGGCCCCCATTGGCTTGTAGTCATAACATAATTCAGGAATGGATTCAGTCCAACTTCAAAAGTAATCTGTAACAGTCTCAAACTTGTTTAAAAGTCCAAAATTCAAAGTCTCTTCCAAGGTTCCTGAAATCTTTTAACTATAATCCCCTGTAAAATCAAAATGAAAAGCAGATCACATATTTCCAACATACAATGGCACAGGATATACATTACTGTCCCAAAACAGAGAAAATGGACCATGGTGAGGAAATACTGGACCAAAGACCAAAAACCAGCTACGAAAACTAAACTTTGTATCTCTGTGCCTTATGTCAAAACACTCCTCAGATCTCCAACTCCTTTCAGCTTTGTTGACTGCAACGCATTTCTTTCTCTTAGGCTGGATCCACTTCCTGTTAGGAGCTTTTCTTGGTAGGTATACCAGAACTCTGGCATCTCCAACATCTTGGAGTCTGCAAGGCAATCCAGGCTTCACCTTCACAGTTTCACACAATGGCCTCTATAGGCCTCAATGCAGGGACCCCCCCTTACACACACCTGGCTTCAAAAGAGACAGGGAAGACAGGGATTATGCACTGTCTTCTAAACTTGACTCTAAAGCCAGAGCCACATGGCTGAAACAGCCATGTTCTGTTGCTCGCTGAGGCTGGAACATAGACCCCATATTATTCAATCACCAGCTTTCTGTTTAGGCTTCGTTCACTGCCAAAGCTAGGCTGTCCTGTATTCTTTCTTCTACCTTTTTGTTGTTGTTGTTGTTGTTGTTGTTCAAGCTTTCTTATTTGATTCCTGTTCAAAATTCCCAAATTTTTTATATCTGCTTCAGTTTGGGTTTTCTTCATTGATGTATTTCCATTTTCAGGTATTGAAGAGTTTATTTCCTTGCACTCTTTGTTTGTGTTTTCCTGTATTTCTTTAAGGAATTTATTCATTTCCTCTTTTAGAAACTCCATCATTTTTATACAGGCTATTTTAAAGTCTTTTCTTGGCCTTTAGCTATGTTGGAATACTCAGTGCCTACTGTGGTAGGGTTGCTAGCCTCCTGTCTGTTACTGATTGTTTTTATGCTGGTGCCTAGGCATTGGGATGATTATAGGTCTGGGTTGTGAAATCTAGTTTTGTCTCTGATGAATGTTTTGTCCCTTGGTTTCTGCTTCCTCCATGAACTTTAAGAGACTGTTGCAGCTATGTGCTGCCTGGTAAGAACTTTTCTGTGGCCCTGGCATGCTCAGCTGGTGTGCTTTCAGGTTGTGCCTGCTGGTGTTGGATAATTACACGAGCTAGGGAAAGGATGGTTGGAGGAGATCTTTGTGATCCACTGAGGATGAAGTTATAGAGAGGTAGATGAAGGAGGACAACAGTGGATTTTCAGTGGGGTTGCATTGGAAGGAACAGAAAGAGAAGTGTGGATAGAAAGGCCCTTGGGTTAGCAGGGGTGCCTGCTTGGGTTAGGAACTGGGACAAATGATAGGGGGAGGATAGAAGGGGATGATCAGTGGGATCCAGAAGAGTTGGGAATGGGGGGCAGGAAAGCCTGCCACAAGTGTTCTTTCTGCTGCAGAGCTGGGGATGAGACTGATGGGGGTTGGGAGTTGAATCTGGGGGAACAGCAGGAGAATCAAAGATCAGCAGGCAGTCCACCTAGTTTTTTCAAGAAATGTATATTTCCTAATTGTAATAAAACCTCACTACATACAGTGACTGAAACTCCAAGCACTGACAATATCACATGATGGAACTCTGCAGGACTTTATACTCCCTTGTGTTGCTGGTGGGCACTCAGATGGTATATGGGGAAGATGTTTAATAGTTTCTTAGCTAATTGTACAAAACTATAGATTAAGCATAGCTGAGTTCATTGGCTTGTGGTGGTTTGAATAAGAATGGCTTCATAGATTCATGTGTTTGAACAGTTGGTCCCCATTTGGTGGGAAAGATTAGGAGTTGTGGCCTTGTAGAAGGAGTCATGGCCTTTTTGGACAGGTGGATTTGAGGTCCTTAAGTGCCCACACTATTCTTGGCTTTTCTCTTTCTCTGCCTCCATCTCTCTGCCTTGTCTCAACATGCAGTCTCTCAGCTACTGCCCTAGTGTGATGTCTGCCTGCCTGCTACCATGCTCCCAGCCATGATGGCCATGGATTCTACTACCTTCTGCATCCGTGAAACTCAAATTTAATGAATTATTTTATAAATTTTCTTGGTTGTGGTATTTCTCCATAGCGATAGAAAATAACTAAAACATGGACCTATTACAGAAAATGGCAAATACTTTCTAGACAGTGTTACAGAATCTTAAAATAGAGAACTGGAGGAAGAATCTTTATGAGGTTATGGAGAGAATGGGTGATAATAAAGTGGATTTTGCAAGAAAGGGAATAGGTTGGATTAGGTGAAGCTTATAACTTAATCACTCTAAATTGGTGGGAACAGCAAGAAATTATTTTAAAGCCTTGGCAAGGCTTTAGTCAATGTTTCCTGGAGCAAGCCATCAAGTTATTACACTGATGTCCAAATTAATTAAAATTGGGTTGAAAATGTGTATGTCCCCAGTAAAATATAGGGTTAGGAAATTATGTTGGTTCATAGTCCATTTTTTATGTTTCTTTATATTGCCTTCTTTAAATGTTGCTTTGTTTCTTGTGAGAAATACATCTTAGTGTTAAGAGTTGAATATGATTTGTTCTCCCCAAAGCTCCTATGCAATTTGTCTGTTTATGAGCTTGTTACAAAGTTTCTCTCTGTGTAGCCTAGGCGGTTCCAAACACTTCTAGGCAGAGGCTGACTTTGAACTCATGACCTTTCCAAGTTCACCTACCAAATGCTTGAAGTCATGTGCCACTACACTCCGTAGAGAAATTTAATCTACATTATGAGGTCGTAAGAGGCGGGAGCATGTAAAACACCTAAAAGATGCTTACAGGATTGCCTTCAGAAATACATAAACCCATTCATATGATTAATAAACTACTTTGTTCATAGGGCATCTGGAAATTTTCAAAACTCAGTTTTTCCAGGTCTCGAGCTCTGTCATGTGATGACCCTCACTATCCTGGACTCTGCCACAAAGAAAGTCATCACCAGATGTAGTCCCTTGATCTTGGACTCTACTCACAAACAAAATAAACATCTTGCCTACTGTGTGGCATTGTGCTATTAACAACAGAAAAGAAAGTGTTGACAATTATTATTTATTACTGATTTATCTTTTAGTTAAGCAGCAGTTATTCCTAAACCAGCTGTATACCCAAATCACCACACAGAGACTAGGATTTATTAAATTAACCTAGAGCACAATGCTGGGCAATAATTACTCCATCCTAATCCTCCAAGCCCACATAGCTTCCTTCCATTCAGATTTTCCACATTATACTTGCTTTTTAGTCATATCTTAGATCTGGTTCATTTCTCCTGATGTTTCCAGGTCCTCCCTTCTCGGATTTCTCCTCCCACTTCTTCTTTCTCCTCCCCTCCCTACCTGGATGCTTAGAATAAGCATCTCAATGCAATGTTTGTTCAGCGAACCCTCTATAGTAGGCTCTTATCGTGCTTGCTCTTTTCCACCACTTCTGGTGTCTATCCTGTTTGCCATTCTGAATTAGATTTAAGCATCCTCTCTATGGTCCTCCTTATTGTTTAGCTTCTTTAGGTCTGTAGACTTTAGTATGTTTATCCTATATTATATGGCTAATATCCACTTATAAGTGAGTATATACTATGTGTGTCTTTCTGCTTCTGGATTACCTCACTCAGGATGATCTTTTCTAGTTCCACCCACCTGCCTACAAATTTCATGATTTCCTCATTTTTTAAAAGCTGAGTAGTATTCCATTGTGTAAATGTACCACAGTTTCTGTATCCATTCCTCCGTGGAGGGACATCTAGGTTGTTTCCAGATTCTGGGTATTACAAGTAAAGCTGCTATGAACATAGTTGAGCAAATGTCCTTATTGAATGGTGGGGTATCTGTTGGATACATGCCCAGGAATGGTGTAGCTGGATCTTGAGGTAGTGCTATTCCCAATTTTTTGAGAAAGTGCCATTTAAGCATATGCTGAAACTCACAGCTAAACTCTGGGCAGAGTGCTGGGGATCTCATGGAAGAAGAGGGGGGATGGGGCTAGAAGGATATTGGAGTGACAGAAATCCCACAAGGAGACCAAGAAAGCTAAAAAGTAATCTGAGCCTTGGGGGGTCCTGCAGATACTGATGCACCAAACAAGAACCATACATGAAGGACCTAAACCTCCTGCTCAGATGTGCTGATTGGCAGCTCAGTCTCCAAGTGGATAATCTGAAGGGGCTGCCTCTTTCATGAACTTAATTGCCTGCTCTTTGATCACTTGCTCCTGGTGATGTGGCCTTTCTAGGCCACAGAGGAAGAGGATCTAGGCAGTTCTGATGAGACTTAACAAGCTATGGGCAGATAGCAAAGGATAAGAACTCCCCCTTTCAGTGGACTAGGGGAAGGGGGTGGGGGAAGAAGGAGGGAGGGTGAGAATGGGAAGAGGGCTTCAATAGGGATATATAATGAATAAATTGAAAAAAAATTAAAATAAAAATAAAAACAATGCAATTTGCAGGTTGAAACCAGATAGTGGTAGAGAAATTAGCATTTGAATGAACAAGGGTAAATTGTATACATTTCACAAGAACATTATACCAATAACAGAGTATAACAATAAATGATATTTTTAAATAAACATTTTATTGATTCTTTGTGAGTTTCACATCATGTAGCCCATGTATCTCCTAAATGCCCCTTGTATCATGTATCCTGCTCATCTTCCCATCTCCTCATATCCACCCTTTGCCTTTGCAAGCTTCCCCAAAACACACACACACACACACACACACACACACACACACACACACACAGCTTAGAAAACATCTCATCATGGAAGCTGTAGTGTGTCACAGTGTGTCCCACAGTATACCCCTCCGCCCACACATCTCCACTGGCAAATGTTCCTTGAAATTAGGCATTGGTTTGGCTCGAGGTCTTTGGTTTCTGTGACACCATCGATATCGGATCTTCCCTGGAACTCTTCCAGGCTCTCCTGTTATTGCCTTGTGTCATGGAGATCCTGCAACTTTGGATCAGCAGGACTGGCCCTTTCACGTCTCCCAACCATTCAGATGATAGAGATTTTGGAGTGGCCCAATTCAGAGCCCTGGATATGCGCCTAGGTGGTAGCCTAGCTGGCGAGCGTGCCAGCTATATCAGCACCACCAAGGTGAGTTTTCCAGCCTTGCTCCCTGTAGGCCACACACTGCCACCATCTACAGAAGGCAGGGTCAGCTCTCCTGCTCTCATGACCTGGGGGTCGGCTCGCCAGCACCCATGCCTCCAGTGCCAGCTCCCCTGAGTGCCTTCACATAGTAAGGGACAAGCGGTTTGGGGAGGGCATCACCCCAGCACCCACACCACCTCATGGCAGACAAGTGGCAGAGCCAGTTCTCCTGTGCTCTCTCCCTCAGGCCGACTCACCTGTGTACCCATGACCAGTGTCAGCTCTGCTGCGCTGTCCAGGTGAGGTGCACGGTCCCCTAGTGAGGAGGAGGGATAGCTCTCCCTTGCTCATGACCCTGTGGGCAGCTTGCCCGACTGCTGAGGTGAATGGGCAACACCTCTGTGCCTGGGCCACTCCATGAGTGACAAGGTCAGCCCTCCCATACTCACACCCTCAGGACCAGCTCACCCACCTCCAGCCCTGTTTCATTTTTCAAAGTCATAAAGATGCATGAAGACTTAAAACTTCAGTAAACTCAGTCACACAATAAAAATACATTCTAATTCCTTATAAGCCTAATTAAAATACTATTTTGTCATCTCAAACATCCGCTATGCTATTTTATTTCACATTATAGTTCTAAACACTTCAGTCTAAATACTTGTATTTCTAAAATTTGTGTGTTATAACCCTGACCTAACCTTCAATGTAATGGTATTGGGAGGTGTACTAGTCAGTGTTCTCTAAAAAAACAGAACTGATAGAGTTAATATTTATTTATGTAGGGGATTTATTAGAATGGTTTACAGGCCATGGTCTAGCTTATACGACAATGGCTGTCTAGTAAGGGAAGGTCCAATAATCCAGTAGTTGTTTAGTCCAAAAGGCTGTATGTCTCAGCTGGTCTTCAGTATACATTAGAATCCCAAAGAAATAGCATTAATGCCAGAAAAGGAATGGACTTGCAAGGGAGGAAGAGCGCAAGCGGGCAAAGAGGGCAACCTTCCTTCTCCCATGTTCTCTACATAGGCTACCAGCAGGAAGTATGGCCCATGTTAAAGGTAAGCCTTCCATCTCAAAGGATCTGGATTAAAAGTGGTTCTTCCCACTTTAAATGATTTAATTGAGAAAAAACATCCCCTCACAGGTATACCCAGCCACCTAGGTTTTAGTTAATTCTAGATGTAGCCAATTTGGTAACTGAGAATAGCCATCACAGACGGTATAGTCTTTAATAGTTATACCACAAAAACAGAGTCCTTATAGTGAAATTGCTGCCTTTGTAAGAACAAACACAAATATTTGGCGTGGAAAGGTGGACAGCTGAGCAGTTCGGAGCATTTACTGCTCTGTTGTGATGGCCAGAGTCTAGACAACGCCTCTTTGTGCTCTCAGCCTTAGAGGTGGAAAAAGTGGATTAGGCATCACTGGTCCTTGAGCAAGTTTACATGCAGAAGAGAGTGACCCAGTGGCAATGGTGCAAAATGAAGGCAGAGATGCAAGTTTTCACCTTCCTTCTGGTTGCGAGCCCAAGTAAAGAGCGAATGCTTCCTAGAAAATGTGCCTGCTGCAGTATTTTTATACCAAACAATCATACACTGCCTTGCTCTGGGCTGAGAGTTTCTATGGGACCACTAATAAATTCATTGAGAATTTAATGTAAGTGTAATGTAAGTGTAGTTGCTGCCAAGTGCCATATGCAGTTCATAGAATTCTTGTTTCACACTTTAAATTTTCTGTAACTATGCTTAAATGGTATTTATTCAGTTGACCAATCCATCATTTACAGAAATATTGTAAATGTCTTTCACTCTGAAAATGAAAGGTGTGGTTGACGGGTTAGGGGTTTTGTTTTTGTTTCTCTAGATTTATTTTATGTGTGTGAGTGTTTTGCTCACAAGCGTATGTGTCCGCCATGTGTGTGCCCTCTGAGGTCAGAGGAGGTTGTCAGATCCTCTGGAACTGAGGTTAAGGATACTTGTAAACCACCCTGTGGGCCCTGCTGACAGAGCACCCAGCCATCTCTTCAGCCCTGGAGATGAGCTTCTAATTTTCCTCTGAAATCCTAAAACTCTTATTTTGTTCATTTATTGTAAAGCTATTGTTACCAGTTGCATAGAAGAACAAAGGTATTTTTCAATCCTGTTCATGGAAAATTACAATTTTTACTCAGTACAAGTAAATTTTTTCACTAACACTTTGTCATCTTATAGTTTAATTTTTATGATGCTTATTTAACTGAGGGGTTTAGCTTTAAGCCAAGGTCTAAGGCATGATTTACCAGATCCAAGTACAGACAGTTGCAAGGCCTTGTCTGTATTAAATAAAGTTTTGGTTAAACAAAATCATGTAGGGGCCATCGTTGTGGGCTGAGATCCTGTATTGGGCCCCAACAGGCCAGATCAAATTTAAAAAGAAGTCATTTGTGTTAAGTGCCACATAACAACAATTTCTAAAAACCCACAATATTTTAAATCCCAGAATAGACCAGATTCTTCTGAAACCACAAATGCCCCATTGTCCTGAGTCAGTATAATTAGGACTCCATTCTGCAATAAACTTTTAAAAACATTTTATATTAGTTTATTTACTTTACAGCCCTAGGGTACCCCATCCCTTCCTTCCTCCCAATCCCCCCACACACACTTCCCTTCCTTCCCCCTTCCTCTCTCCCTTTCCTCTCAGAACAGGGCATCCCCCCAACCCCCCAATCAACTTTCCAAGCACATCAAGTCACATCAGCACCCAGCATATCTTCATCCCCTGAGGCCAGGCAAGTGATCCAAATGCAGGCGATAGGGTCCACATTAGAAACAGCTCCCACCTCCACTCACCAAGCTCCCATATGAAGACCAAGATGCCCATCGCTTACATGTGTGCAGGGGGCCTAGGGCCAGATCATGCATGCTCCTTAATTGATGTCTCAGTCTCTGAAAGCCCCTATGTGACTAGGTTAGTTGTCTCTGCTGGTCTTCTTGTGAGGTTCCTGTCCCCTCCAGGTCCTTCCCTCAACACTTCCGCAGGACCCCCAGAATTCTGTCCCATGCCTGGCTGCAAGTCCCAGCATCTGTCTCCATCTGCTGTCCAAGATGACAGTCAGTTTAGGCTCCCATCTGAAAGCAGAGTATGATTACTAGTGTCAGGGCTGTCTCTCTACTGTGGACCTTTACCAAAAAATAACGTATTTGTCACTTTTCTGTGACTAGAAAGCCTGAGGCGATTAACATATAAGGAGAATAGGTTTATTCAGCCTTATGGTTTCAGTTGATGACTGGTTGGCTCTCTTGATTTAAGTGATCCGACACATCCCATATCCCGAGGGAAGCATAGGATGCAGAGAACAGCTCACATAATGAGAAGCAAAAGACAGAAAGGGGTGTCTTCCATGGTTTCACTATCCTGTCCAAGAGTACACAACCTACCGTTTAAAGACCTCCCACTAGGGCCCAAAGTCTGAAGGTCACCATGTCCCAAGAATAGCGTGTGTTTACCATAAGTCTCAAGCATCTGAGTACTCAGTCCCCAGCTGGTTTCTCTGTGTATTCCTGGCTGTGCTGGACTATCTTTGTAGACCAGATCTACCTGACTCTGCCCCGAAAGTGCTGGCATTAAAGGCGTGCGCCACCAGGCCCAGCAGCCTGTATGTATATTTTTTATGCTGTTTCCTTGTTCTGCCTTTTCAAAATGCCCTGCACTGCTACTGGCCACCGTATGACCTCACGTACACTGGCCTAGGCAGGAGTGGTGGCAATGCGCTCCTGTAATTCCTGAACGAAAGAGGTGAAGGCAGGAGGATCAGATATTCAAAAACTGTCTTTGGCTGTTTAGTGAGTTTGATTCTGGCCTAGGCTACCTGAAACTATATCTCAAAAATTCAAATCCGTCAGCTAATTAAAAGCAAACAACAAATGGAAGTTGCCGTGAACTCACGGGTCATGAATAAAGACAGCTGAATCTGTAAGCAAATTTGTCTTAGTTTTAGCTTTGGTGAGTCACACGGCAAAATGAGTTATTCGGGAGGTAAGTTGTACATAATTCAGAAATGAAGAGGTGCTTGTAACTCTGGAATGAAGTTCTTACTAAGATTAGTAAAATGACTCTTTTGTGTGGTTATATAATGAGACTGTTCTTGCTTTTCTAGGGGATTGCTGAATTTGTTCCCTGGCACTAAGAAAGAACTAAGCAACCAGGAAAGATAGAAGAGCGAGCCACATGAAAAGAGGACAATAACAGTTTTATGCATTTGAGATGGGAGAAGCTTAAGACTGGAAGTTGGCTGAACAGAATCTAGCCTGAATATTTTATAGGGCCCTTGACTGTTTCTGTTCCCCTATTGGTATTGTTTAGCCTGATGACTTTCAGCCATTCTGCTCACAATGTATTTGGCCTTCTCAGGAAGCCCGCCTTCCAGTTCCTAATAGAGATATACTCATCTGGCTCTCCTTAAATTGCACCATGCTGAGATCAGAAAGATGAAGGTGTGACTTACAAGACTTGCATACAAGCATTCTTTAAAGACTAGAATTTCAGGCCAGTGAGATAGCTCTAAGGGTAAAAGCACTCCTGGATCAGACATGATAAAGACCATCAGTTCCTGCAAGTTGTCCACTGACTTCCACAAGCACACTCCTCAACAACACACACAACAAAAAGAGCAAAATGTAATAAAAGTCATAATTTCATTGTTGTTATTGTCATGATCTCACTAAGACAGATCAAATTTCACCTTTTTGCTAATGCACACTCTGGATCTAAGAAGCTAAGTCTATCAGACATTTTAAGGGAGAAAAAAATTTGAAAGGTAGAGGGAAATTTTTTTGTTTTACTTTATTGTTGTTATTTCTTATAATTGCTAATACTGTGAAAAGCAAGGAGACCCTGAGTGAGTAAAGCCCTGAGTCATGGACATGGCCCCTCCTGGGACTCAGACCTCTGGGAATTTAGAAAGACCATTCCCAATATGAGCCAGGCTCAGAGGCATAGCAAAGCTTTCTTCTGGGGTCTGAGTGCAATTGAGTGACCAGTGTGTACCAAAACTAGCACCCGAGGCTTCCTTCTTGCAGACATTCACAGCCTGAGACTGCTCATCTACAGAGAACTCTTACGGACACTAGCCAACCCCTCTACCTTACCAATCATCTCCTTTGTGACATTTTTGCTTTTCATTTCTTTAAGCAAAGGCTCTGTAACCCTGAGATCATAGAGCTGTTTTGATGTGTATTTCTTGGAATTGTTAGAGGTTTCAAACTATATGAAACCTTTTTTAGAGGTTTCAAACCACATGAAAACTTTCTTTTCTGGATACTGAAAGATACATTTCCAAAAATCATTTTAATCATTTTACGGTTAAATTCATCAAACTCTAAAATTTATGTTAGAGGATAGAGACGTGTCTCAATGGTTAAGAGCAGTGGCTACAAACTCAGGTTCAATTCCCAGAATCCACATGGTGGCTCAACCGCCAGCAACTCCAGTTCCAGGGGATCTGGAACTCTTCTGGCCTCTGCAAGCTCCTGCACGTATGCTGTGCACAGACAAATGTTCACATGTGCCCATAAAAATTAATCACATAAATAAATATTTTAAAATTAATAATAATAAAATAAATTTTACAATAACAGTGGTCTTTATAGACATTTTTTTCTGCCACATTGAATTGTTAGCCTCTTTTTGCTTTAATATCACAGTTTAAAATTATTATACTTCTTTCATTATTCCTATTTTTATATGTTTAATGATTTTAACACTTAGTTTTACTAAATAGGTAAATTATTATCTTATTAGGGATTGGATCTTAACTCAGTGGAAAATCTCTTTCCTCTCTTTCCTCGTGTATGTTAAGCCTTCATTTAATTCCTCAACACTGTAAAAAGTATAATTTCATCAATGATCCTAAACACAAAGAGGACAGCAGGTATAGGGTAAGCTATTGTGAGTAAAATACAGAATTAATAATATTAATAATAATGTACCTGCTTTGATTCATTAACTGTGACAAACATGCCATGAATAAAACTGGTGCTTTTTTGCCCTACACCATCTTAGTCTGATAACACAGTCAGGAGTATTCCTAGGAAACAGTTTTTCTAGCTTCTAATGCTCTTTTGTAAAGCAATGTATCATGTCATCATGCCTTTCCAGTAAACAATACTTAACTACAAGTACAAACATAATTCAGATGCATACAGTTATTTAATGTTTCTCATAGTTGTGGTGCTTGAAATTATTGTAGGAATTAGTCATCTTTTGAATATTTGATAAGATTATTCATAAAACTATTTATATGCTTCCTAAGAGACAGACTTAAATAACCAATTACATTTAAAAACTATCTACTGAATTAAATATTTTCATGTAGGAATCCAATTTTGCTAAAACAAAAAGAGTTAACATAGACTTAAGTCAAACTATGAATATAAATTGCTGTTTCATCAAGTAAATATTTCCACTTATCATAACTATTGGCTGTTTATAAGAATTCATTTTTGCCCATAGATCAATAAACTGATTTTAAATCACTACACAATTTTTAAGTGTAAAAGGACTTCTAGCATCTAAAATAAACACAGAATTATTGGGCCAGATCTCAGGCCTGTCTAAGTTTCTTCAGCCTCAATGATAAGCTAAAACATATATATCTTGTTCAAAATAAGTTTTCCCACCAAGTATGTTCAGAGTCTAAAGGAAATATGCTACTAAGTTTTCATAGCTATGTCCCACTGGTCTTTCTTTCTGGACAGAACAGCAAACTTATCTAATTGCAACAATGGAGTACATATTCCCAAAGGCCTCAGTGAAGAGAGTGAGACGTTTTTAGCTCTCCAATCTGTGTTTTATAAAGATTTTAGATATAAATTGCCTGTACTACTTCAGGATCTTTAGGAGTCTTTCTCCTCTCAGACTCCTGGTGTGGAGTGTGCTGAAGCCCACAGAGGGCTTCAGGGCTGCTCCACCGATGGGGAAAATGCATTGATTTAGTGAGAATCCTGCCTCTGTGCCTGGCCCAGGGTCACTGAGACTCAAAGTAGCCTGGGGTCAGAATGTAGATGTGAACAGTGCATCTCTTTGGTGACCGCTTGCCCACTCATAATGACCATCTTGTATAATTGATTCAGGCAGGTTGTAAGGTGAAGTCACAGAAGGGAAGACATCCTCAAGGACAGAGACCACTGGCAAGCTTCCTAGGACTACAACTAATTATCAGAAGAGAAAAAAGGATCCAGAACAGAATACAAAAGAAGAAATAAATGCTGACATCACTTCTTTCTGGATTAGAGGAGGCAAGTAGCATGCTGATACCTTATTGCTCTATTTTCTAAAAGTAGACTAATAAGTTTTTTGTTGTTGGTTGGTTGATTGGTTTTTTTGGTGGTTTTTTGTTTGTTTGTTTGTTTTGTTTTGTTTTGTTTTCTGGCTGTCCTGGAATTCACTCTGTTGAGCAGGTTGGCCTCAAACTCACAGAGATCTGCCTGCCTCTGCCTCCCAAATGCTGAGATCAAAGACGTGCGCCACCACCACCCAGCTCTAATAGTTTTTCTTAATCTGGTTTATTTATTGATCAGCCATAAAAATATGACTGACAACCATGCTTAACTGTACTATTACGGATGCCTGTTCCCCTGAAGTGGCTGGGGAAGAAAGTTAGTGACCAGGAATCTGCAATGAAAGAAACACTAGAATGGAGTGTACTGTTAAACATAGCTGGTAGTAGAGAAGGGTAGATGATCGTGAAGGGACAGACAGAATCATGCTTAGGAATCTCCAACCATTAAAGTCCAGAGCCAAGGACACCTTACACAAGGTCTAGACAGCAGACTGCCTGAGTGTAATCCTAGAGTGCTTCTCTGCGAGTTCAAGGCCAGCCTGGTCTACATAGTGAATTCCCAACCAGCCAGGATTACATAAGATCTCCTCTCTCTCTCTCTCTCTCTCTCTCTCTCTCTCTCTCTCTCTCTCACACACACACACACACACACACACACACACACACACACACACATACTTTAACTTAAAAAAAAAAGAATTCTGCATACCCATCAGCTGTGGATGACGATCCCAGGAACACAAAGTTAAGCCAAAATTCTCTAACTTTCAAGTTTCAGTATCATGAAAAATATATTAAATATCAATGCTTTGAAAAGTTGGAAATGAGCTGGGCATGGTAACTTACTCCGGTAATCCTAGCACTTATGAGTGTAAGGTAGGAGTATTGCTGTGAGTTCAAAGTCAACCTGGGCTACGTAGTTAAGATCTAGACTAGCCTGAGTTATAGTATGAGATTCTGTCTCAGAAAGATAAGGGCCTGCAGAGATGGCTCAGTGGTTAAGAGTGTTTGTTACTCTTCCACAAGACCTGAGTTCTGTTCCTAGAATCCAAAAGGAGTAGTTCATAATTGCCTTTAACTCCAGATCCAGATTCAGATCTGAACTCCACACGCACCTACATGCACACACACACACACACACACACACACACACACACAAGTAACTTCATTATTACCCAAAAGTTGGAGTTTTTCTTTCTCCTTCTGTGTACACGCCTCATTTGACATCTGTGCAGTGGCCAGAAACAAACCTAAAGACTTTCCCCTCTTGCCTGAGAAATGTTCGTGGCTGTGGGTTCTCTTTCTAGCATGGCTTAATCCACCTGGACCCCAATCTTTATGAGGGCTCTTTTTCCATGGCAGATCACCAGTTTTGCTTAGGTTATGGCAGGCATCTTGCCAAATCAAGATCAATGAGGCACAGGCACAGTAAGTTCTAAATTCTCACTGTAATCATGTGCTAACTTTGAGTCACTCTGGGTTTACCATTTTTTTTTTCTATAAAGACAAAATTTACCATGAGCTGCAAAATCACACACTCTCCTCTAGCACCTTCCCAGCTTGACAGTAAATCATTTCCTCAACACCCTCCATATGCCAGGCCTTTTCAACACCCCTCCCATGCTTTTTTTCTCTTCCTCCAAGGACACACACTCTATGTCTACATACTTTGCATTTATGCAATATAAGCACTTTCCACCATAGTTGCCTTATTCTTCTTTCAATGCCACTCTGAAAAGGCTCAGAACCACAAACATCTTGTTTGTCATAGTATTTCTAGTGTTTAGCATCATGCCAGTTATATATGATGCTCTGTTTTTCCAATACTCCTGTCTTTCATTCTGTACAGTCAGGATACTTGCAGTTGGATGAACTGATAGAGACTGTTGGAAAAAAATGACTGCAATAAAAGACAAACAAACAAATTATTTTGTTTAAATCAGAGGTTGCTGGCAAAGAAAAAGGTAAAAGTTGAGATGAAAAGCATTCCCACTTGTTGCTCTGGGGCAGGGAAAGAGAAGAGATGAAATTGGAAGAGCATGTTAATGCTGGGCTAAAAGGAAGCTTGAAATATGTTTTCTCCATTTCTCTGCTGTCTATGATTATAGGCCAAAACTCACTCCACATGGAGGCCATGGGGACTTCGCAGTCTAGGTCCAGTGAGCTGCTTTGATGATGCAGGCGTTTGGACCACCTGCAAGGCCCACCACAAATTCTACATGCAAATGCACTAGGGTGAGCTCCATTAAACCCCAGCAGCTGGCATGAATAAGTCCATAATGGTGAAAATAAATCAATAATGATGAAAATTATTCTGGATAGTTGGTATTATTGGGTAGATAATAAAAGACAAAACTTTTTAAATATGCAATTTTCCTAAGGTTATCTTTCAACACACCTAGCTGAGCGTTAGTTTAAGTATCAGTTGACCCAAGTTAAGCGGTCCTAGCTAACATTCTTTCTTATCTTCTTAAGTTGGTTGGAGACAGGTGCCAAGTCAGTGTGCCCGTACCACATGGCAGTCCACGTTCCTAAATATCTGAACACATTTCACACCCAAATTTCCAGAACCATTCTTTAAAAATTGTTCAGCCTCCTGAACCTAGCAATTTCCCTTCCCCCAATGATGAGCCAATGAGCTTGTGTCCTGAGGTTGGTAAAAAGATTGAGAATGTGACAGCTAAATAACTTGAGGGCCATTCAACGGCTCAGAGGAGTAGATTATCTTTAGAGAGAAATATGATCACATAGAACTCACTACGTCTAAAGGAAATGGAGAAGAGGATCAAGAGTGTGCCGTGTGCACTCTCGGTGTGTGTCCCTCTGCTGCCCGTGGTATGTATTCTGCCTGTAACTATTGCTTGGGGGTATTTGCAAATTTCATCTTACAGGGCTGGGGAAGCAGCCCAACTTCAAAGTGCCTGCCTACAGCACACGAAGCCCTGGACTCAATACTCAGCACAACAAAAAGAGTTTCTACGTTCTGACTGCACTTATTTATTGCACTGGCGTGGGTGTGTAGATTCCATACATGTCGAAGTATGCGTGTGGGGGTCAGAGGACAACTTGCGGCAGTCAATTCTCTCCTGTGTGGGAGGGTCTTTCTTTTCCTTTAAATCCAGCAATTTAAAAATTAATGAATACTTACATATCTTTGATTTGCCTGAGATAGCCAAGTTTTAGAAACAGTTTGAAGAAATCATCAAGTACTCAGAGCGCTCCGCTCTTCTTAACGGAACCCCGTACTTCAGCTGGAGAACTAACTCATGCATTTTCTTTCTGGTTTAGCAAATCGTGGTTTTATCGTCAGACAGGCCTGTGTTCAAACGTTGCATCTATAACCTCTAGGTGTGTACACTTTGATATTTACTTAATATCTGTGTCCTCCAAGAAAGTCTGCCCCTCGGCACTCAAAAAGGCTCAATGAAGTTGACAGTCACCAAACATTCATTTTTGTGACTTTTGATAAATGTCTTTCTCCCATTAGTCTATAAATCAATGAGGTCAGTTGCTATCTATTTTAATAAGAACATGGAACACATGTTTAATATATAACAGGAGACTGATAAATATGTGCTTAATATTTATATTTTTCACTGTAAATCACATAAACTAGACTGGATGTTTGAAGGATAATCTTGAGTTCTCTCACCTAAAGCTGTATCCCCACTTAATCTGCAGAGAACTTTTAAAATAATTTAGAAGGTAACTCCTACACAAAGTTTTCTCTGACCACTTATAGTTGTAACTAATTTAAGCTGACCAAGATGAGTTAGTCTTTGCTTCCATAATTGCTCAGATTCCATTTTATAGCATGGGACAGAGCCTTCTGTTGATAATGGGTAACACAGACCCGGTTTGTCCTGATTCTCTTAGTCACCATTGGTATCTGTAGCATAGTTTATCAAGTACGAGACAGTTACAAACATAGATGACGGTGTGGAAATATAGCAGGATGTGTAAGACACTGTATCATGGTGGCTCCTTCGCTCTGACCTGACTCACTTGCGTGGCTAGAAATGCTGATTTATGCAGAAGGAACTCATCATGGTTTACTACTTAGAGTAGTTACTGGTGAAACCATAAGGTTCTTTACCTGGAAGAGGCCTAGCACTGAAAGCTCTATCACATCAACCTTACAAAGTAAAGTAATGAACTTGTGGTTTAATTTAATAGACTAATGAACCAAATTCTTCTGAGTTCTGTGGCTAGGGGGCTGGAAGGAACTTTACTAATGCAAAGTGTTACATAACAGCTCATTACATGGCAAGCCATTGACTTGTCTTTGTCTTAAATTATCTGATTTGGGCTGTTCCCTTGACATGTTCAAAGGAAACTAAAACTTTCAGTTTTTCGATTACATAATGCAACCAAGGGGACGTTTGGAACCAATGAGTATTTAGAGATTGTATTTAGAGATTTATAAAATCTAGACCTACGGCTTTGGATTGACCATTCAAGAATGAGTGAGCCAGACAGTAGTAGCACATGCCTTTAATCTCAGCACTTGGGAGGCAGAGGCAGGCAGATCTCTAAGTTCAAGGCCAGCTGATCTACGGAGTGAGTTTGAGGATAGCTGTTACACTGAGAAACCCTATGGAAGGAAGGAAGGAAGGAAGGAAGGAAGGAAGGAAGGAAGGAAGGAAGGAAGGAAGGAAGCAGGGAGGAAGGGAGGAGGGAGGAAGAGAGGGAGGGAGGAAAGGAGGGAAGGGAGGGAGGAAGGAAGGAAGGAAGAAAGGAAGGAAGGAAGAAAAAAGGGAGGGAGGGAAGGAGGGATGGGAGGGAGGAAGGGAGGAAGGAAGGAAGGAAGGGAGGAAGGAAGGAAGGAAGGAAGGAAGGAAGGAAGGAAGGAAGGAAGGAAGGAAGGAAATATGCAAGAATGATTTACCTGATTTTTTTCTTATTTGACAAATAGCTCTCTCTTCATGGAAAAGAACTATTATTTTTCAAGATAACATGATGAAACTCTCCAGCGATGTATTAAAATCTCTAATTTAAAATTCAAAGTAAAGGCAGGTCAAGGTGGCACATGCCTTCAAGCCCAGCCCTCTAGAGGCAGAGACAGACAGATCTCTATGAATTAGAAGAAGCCAGCCTGGTGTATAAGGTAAGCTCCAAGCTAGCTGGAGCTACACAGTAAATTCCTGTATATATTTAAAAAAAAAATGCTCGTTAAAATTCAATGTACTAAGAACTGTAGGTTCACTCAATGTAATATTGACTAAAAACTTTGCTTTACTATGTTTCTGTAAATTTGTTATTTTATAATAATATAGGTGAGTGTGTACTTATAAGAACAGAAAAATAAGAATTTCATAGGGAAAGGTAAGGTAGAATTTATCATTTTCAGAAAAAATTTATTTATCACTCTGGATTCAATAGATAAATAAAACTTGAAGGATTGTGCCTTCAACTCTAATAAATAAAATTAAGTCAGACAGTACTTCTGTATTCATTATGCCAAAAGCAGCTGTTGAGTTCTGTTGATAAACTTTTATGGGGTATGTGACATGCTAGTTCAATGACAAATAACGTTTTTTCAGATACAGAAAACCTAGTAAGCGTGAACCTAGTCTCCACAAATAATTTCACACTTAAACAATACATCTCTTTGGTCCAAACATTTGCCACATATTTAGGAGAAAGCATACAATAAAAATAGGCATATCCGTAAGTTACCTAGGTCTCTAATATACATGAGAAATATCCTTAGTGATCAACTACCAAGAAAAAGTAACACAGTGATAGAATTACCCAATACTGTCTTATGCAGAAATTTAAAAGGAAATAAAATTCTCAGATGCAATGTTGAATGAAGGGAAATGCAGACGTGGGACTTCAGAGATGGCTCGGCAGTGGTTTGGTCTCCAGCACCCACATGGCAGGTCACGGTGGCTTGTAACTCCAGTTGACAGGGATCTCGCACCCTCGTCTGAGCTCGAAGGGAACTGCACACAAGTAATGCTCTTACACACATGCAGGCAAACATTTCCTCTCTTTTCTCTCTCTGTCTCTCACACACAAAGAGAGAGAGAGAGAGAATAACTCTTCAAAATGAAAATCAAATGGTGAAATTGTAAATACCCTCTATTTTGGGGTGTGTTATATGTGTACATAAGAAGGGACTGAAAAGAAATGCATCAGTAACGCAACAGTGATCTATTCCAGACTGTCGGTCATCTTTTCCTGTTCTTTCTGCACAACTAGTTTGTTCAAATATCTTATAATGCTCTGTTTATATTTGGTATCCAGAAAGAAAGAAACAAGGCCAGTAGGGATATTTTTCTCCCATGACTTAGTTTGCTGTTGGTATAATGTTCTTGTGGAACGTATACAATTTATCCTTGTTCGTTCAAATGCTGATTTCTCTACTCCACTATCTGGTTTCAATCCAAACATTGCATGGTGATGCTTAGAAAAAGCATCACCTGTCTCAAGTTTGTGTAAACATGCCACCATTTGTTCTCTGTAATTGTCAATTAAACAAATAGCCAGTGCTGTGCAATGGAGAGAATAGGGTGGGACATCCTGGTCTGGAGGGAGGAGAAAGAAATCAGTGAGTGGAGGAGGAGAGCAGAGATCAGCAGGAGAGGACTTGAAACCACGAGGAGAGATGAAGTGGACCTAAGATATGACTAAAAACAAGTATAATGTGGGAAATCTGAGTGGGAGGAAACTATGCAGGCTTGGAGGTTTAAGATGGAGTAACTATTGCCCAGCATTGTGCCCTAGGTTAATTAAGTAAATCCTAGTCTCTGTGTGGTGATTTGGGTATACAGCGGGTTTAGGAATAACTGCTGTTTAACTAAACAATAAATCAATAATAAATATTAATATTCAACAACAGTTTGCCTCTCATGAACTTGATGTATTTACCATCAAGCTTTCCTACAGGCACGTACTGACCATTAATACCATGATCAACCAGAGCTGCCAAGAACAGTTCATCTTGCTGGGCTTCTCGGATAGACCCGGGCTGGAATCCATCCTCTTTGTTTTCGTCCTCATCTTCTACCTGGTGACTTTAGTGGGCAACAGCGTCATTATCTTGGTTTCCCGTCTGGACCCCTGCCTCCACACGCCCATGTACTTCTTCCTCACCAACTTGTCCTTCCTCGATCTCTGCTTCACCACTAGTTCCATCCCTCAGTTGCTCTTCAACTTAGGAGGCCAGGACAAGACCATCAGTTACCCTGGCTGTGCGGTCCAGCTGTTCATGTTTCTAGGCCTCGGAGGCACCGAGTGCGTGCTGCTGGCCGTCATGGCTTATGACCGCTTCACGGCGATCTGCAAGCCCCTTCACTATTCAGTCATTATGCATTCTCAGCTCTGCTGGAAGTTGGTGTCTGTGGCCTGGAGTGTTGGACTCCTCAACTCCCTGGTCATGTCTCCTGTGACCATGAAGCTGCCTCGATGCGGGAGGTGCCAGGTGAGGCACTTCTTGTGTGAGATGCCGGCTCTGATAAAAATTGCCTGTGTGGACACGGTGGCTGTGGAAAGCACTGTTTTCATCTTATCCGTGATAATCGTGCTGGCGCCCCTGACGCTCATCCTCGTTTCTTACAGCTACATTGCTCTAGCCGTGATGAGGATCAAGTCAGCCTCGGGGAGGAGGAAGGCCTTCAACACCTGTGGGTCCCACCTCACTGTAGTGTCCTTGTTTTATGGGAATATCATCTACATGTATATGCAACCAGGACACAACGCCTCTCAGGACCAAGGGAAATTCCTTACCCTCTTCTACAACCTGGTAACCCCCATGTTAAACCCTGTCATCTACACGCTGAGAAACAAGGATGTAAAGGGAGCCCTGAAAAGGCTCGTGACCAGGAAATAAGGTGAAAAGGCTCTCCCTAATGTTGCTTTTTTTTTTTTCACTTACTCAACACAAAGAGGCGATTAGTAGAATGAAAGCTTAAAATTCGTCCAGATATTTTTGCTTGTCCAATAAAACCCCCAGTGGCGAGACTTGAGAGTGTGTGTTGAACAACCTCAGATAGATGCTACTTATTCACTACGTGATGGGTAAGATGCGGTTCACAAGACACCTTGCGTCTGACATGCCAAAACATGTGCTCTTTTCCCTTCGAAGTTGGCCACATCTGCTTAAAACAGCAAAATCACAGGTCAGTGGTTCATATGTGTGGATTACAACAGAAGTTAGACAGAGAGGGAAAACAAGTCACATGATGATCTTTCTCATTAGCCATTTGCGTACGTTTAATGGTGGAATTGAGCCAACAGAACAAGCACTTACTTCTGTCTTTGGTTAAGTGCAGATTTCATTGCATGGATAAGGTAGAACGTTTGTCTAGATGTGGTCCTTAGCATCACTTTAAGAGACAGCCATGTACGTGTCCCTGTCATCTTAGTATCCAGTAGGATTACGTGCTGGAGGCCAACTTGAGCTGTGTAGAGAAACTCTGACAGAGACATGCTTTTAGTTATGCTTGTTTATTTGTACACAGACACATTCATGCGTGTGTATGCCACAGTATGCCTGTGGAGACGGGAGGATAACCTGCAGCAAACAGTTATTTTCTTCCACATGTGGGTCCCAAGGATCACACTCAGGTCTTCAGGTCCAGCAGCAAGCATGCTTAGTCACGGCACAACATCCCCAGCCCAGAATATATTTTTCCCATAATTTGTGACGTGGAAATGAGATGATCCATTCAGTGTTATGCTCAGCTACACATGGAGTTCAAAATAAGCCTGGGCTCCATGAGTCCCTGCTTTATAAAAACAAAACAGAACAGTAACTGATGTTTCTTTGAGATAATATATTCAAGTACCTATATATTTTCCCACGTCTGAAACACAGAAATACTGAAGTTTAATGAATATAGAAATTATTGTGTCATAAAAGCACAATGTTTGATTTTAAAGTGGTCTTTAAAGTACATAATCCATGTCACATCCTTTGATTCTACAGGGTAGGAAACGGCATCCCAAACACCACAAGTAACAATGCTAAGACTTTATCACGAGTGTCTGGATGTTGTGGAAGAGTTCTCATTCTTTAAAAACCAATTCTCATTAAGGAACGTTTCTAGGGCAGCCATGAAAGAGTGTGTGAAAAGTGTGTGTGGAGTGCGCAGAGTAACAAGAGATTAATTTCTATAATATATGGAGAAATCTTAAGTTCCTGTACTCTCCTAGTAAGAGAAATATGTCTTATCTGCCAATATCACCTCTCTATTACCATCTTTAAAACAAGGCTCTGGGATGAAGAGACGGTGCAGCAGTCACGAGCACTTACTGTTCTTGCAGAGGACTTCATTTGGTTCCAAGCACTCACACTGGGTAGCTCACAACTGCCTGTTACCAACTTCCAAAAAATGGGGTGCTGCCTTATGGATTCCATGAGCAGCTACATAAAAATTGCACACATAAAGTCATACAAGCACATATGTAGACACATAAAAAGTATTTTAAGGAATTCTACCCTAATGAGTCATTTAAAACAGCTACATTTCCGTTAAATTTCATTAGGTCAGTGAGTCTGAAGCCAGCCTAGTCTATAAAACAAGTTTTGGGGATGCCAGGGCTGCACATAGAAACCATATCTTGAAAAAGCAAAAATAAATAAAGTATTCAGTACATATTACTGAATACAGCTTCAAAACAATTTAAAAATCGAATTTTCTTTTTATTAGAGGCATTGTTCTTCTTAATAAACTGATATTATAGGCTAAGCACCACATCAAATAATAGAAATTTGCATACCATGTAGAAAATAGCAAATTTAATTTAAAAAAAAGTCATAAACTAATAGGAAAAACGTTTTTCTTGAATAAACCTTAATAAACAAAGTTAGTTTGAGTTTCAGTTCAGAAGATAGTTCTGTCTTTAGAGTGATTTAATGTTCTCCCTACAGTCGCTCATACATAAACACTGGTTCCTGTAGCTCCACATTTTCCCCTTATGCAGAAAACCCCCAAATACAAGCTGAATTCTAAATATTTATTCCAGACACCACACATTTCATCCCCAGACATTTTCTGGTCTAACTTATGTACGTGATAGGAAAATTTGACTTTTAAAGATCAAACGCAGGTAATTCCTGTGTTCTACGTCTCGGGTCTCTTCACCAACCTTACCTAGAGCCCTACTTAGCGTGACAGTTTTTGTAGTTACACACCTCTGTAGGCCCAAAAGGAACGTAGAGGAAGAGATACGAGTCCTACTGTTTGCATCATAATAAAAATTAGCAGCAGACTTCTGTCAGGTGTCTGCCAGAGGTAAAGCTAACTCACTTCCATTGGAGGATGAAGAAAGAGGCAGAAGCCAAAGTTTCTCTTTTAAAAAAAAAATCCAATATGTTATCTGGGAAATCGTGGAACAGTTCATGAATTTATCTTTCACCTTTATACCGGACTATGTTGATCTCTCAAGTGTTTCAATTTTTTGCTGAAGAGACACCAAAGGTAGTATTAATGTGAATTTTTCTATATCCCTTCTATTGGAGAAAAAAGATAAATCAAGAAAAATATGTTGCTTTCTGTAAGACAAGTTTGAGTGTGGTGTGTATTGTGTGTGTATTTGTGTGTGTGTTTTGTGTACGTATTTGCTTATGCATTTGTGTGTCTGTGTGTATTTGTGTGTGCATGTGTGTATATTTGTGAGTATTATGTGTGTGTTTGCATCTGTGTGTATTGTGTGTGTATTTGTACATGTGTGTATTATTTGCATGTGAATGTATATTGTAGGTGCATTTGTAGTTGTATTTTGTGTGTGTGTTTGTGTATGTATTTGCATGTGTGTATTATGTGTACATGTGTTTGTGTGTTTTCATGTGTGTATTTTGTGTGTTTGTATGTAAGTGCTTTTGTGTGTTGTGTGTGTATATATATTTGTGTGTGTGTGTGTGTGTGTGTGTGTGTGTGTGTGTGTGTGTGTTTAACTAGTGACTGAACCATGACCCTTATTTGGGAAAGGCAAACACTACCACTGGAATACATTCTCAGTTTGTTTGTTTGTTTGTTTGTTTGTTGAGATAACATCTTCACTAAGTTTCCTAGGCTGGCCTTGAACTTGCAGTTTCCCCGAGTACCTGAAATGACAGTCCTGCACTACTAGGCTTACCTGAATTTGGTTTATAAAAGTTGAAAATTTCCATAATGTACATAAGGTAGATGGGAAAATGTCTGGGATGCACTACCTGGTATTTGGAGTGAGTTTTTAGAATACATCTTGAATTTGGAGGTTTTCAGCATAAAGGGGAAATGCGCCCACTGTGTGCTGCATCCTCTGTTTCTGTACCACCATGCCAAGCTTCTCCAGAAAATCCCAGCTTCAGCACTGCCAATGTTGGTATTCGTGGTAAGGTTTACACTACGAGAGCTGAGAAGTGTGAACAAAGTAAGTTCCAGTCGGTATGGACTAAAGTGTGAGACTGTCTCAAAAGATAGATAGATAGATAGATAGATAGATAGATAGATAGATAGATAGATAGATAGATAGAT